>NW_028325390.1:0-56299 GCF_027475165.1 Benincasa hispida
TAAATAGATAAGGGTATTTGTCTTTCATCTCTTCTTCTCGTTCCCATGTAGCTTCTTCCATTTGTTGATTTCTCTAGAGAACCTTTACTAAACTTATTTCCCGATTACGAAGCGGCGTCTTTTCTTTTGCTAGGATGAAAACTGGAGTCTCTTCATATTCCAAGTTTTCACTTATTTGTAGAGGTTCATAATTTACTACATGTGATGGGTCAAACACGTATTTTCGAAGCTTCGATACATGAAAGACATTATGTATTGTAGAAAGGGTAGGTGGAAATGCTAATTGATAAGTTACTTGGCCAATAAGTTCTAAGGGTCCAATAAAGCGGGGGCTAAGTTTGCCTTTTCGTCCGAAACGCATAATGCCTTTCATTGGTGCTACCTTTAGAAATACGTGATCTTCTACTTTGAATTCCAACTCTTTTCGATGGTTATCAGCATAATTCTTCTGTCTGCTTTAAGTTGTTCGCATTCTTTACCGAATTAGCTTAATTGACTTTGATGTTTGCTGCACCAATTCAGATCCTGTTCGCTCCCCGACTTCATCCCAGTGTACAGGGGATCTGCATTTTTTTTCCGTATAAGGCTTCAAAGGGAGCCATACCAATTGTCGCCTGATAACTATTATTATAAGAAAATTCTATAAGATGTATCTGCGAATCCCATGCTCCAGTAAAATCCAAAGCACATGCCCTCAACATGTCTTCTAGGATTTGATTAACTTGTTCTGTTTGGCCATCAGTTTGTGGGTGGAAGGCTGTGCTAAAATTTAGCTGTGTGCCCATTGCTTTCTGCAAACTTTTCCAGAACTTGGAGACGAAGCGAGGGTCTCGATCTGAAACAATTGATACTGGGATTCCATGTAACCGGATGACCTCTTTTAAGTACATTTGAGCTAGTGCTTCCGTAGTGTGAGTAGTCTTGCATGGTAGGAAATGGGCCGATTTGGTGAGTCGATCTATAATCAGCCAAATCATGTTGTGGCCTTTAATAGTTTTCGGGAGTCCTGAGATGAAGTCCATAGAAATATGCTCCCATTTCCATTCTGGAACATTTAGAGGCTGGAGGAGTCCTTGTGATCGTTGCCGTAGAGCTTTCACCTGTTGACAAACCAAACATTTACTTACATGTCAGCTATATCCTTTTTTATGTTACACCACTAGTAATGTGCTTTCAAGTCTCGATACATTTTAGTACTCCTAGAATGTATTGAAAATCATGATTCATGAGCTTCCTTTAGTAGTTCTTTCTTGATTTCTTCATCATCTGGTACACATAGACGCCCACGGTAGAGAAGTGCAGAGTCTGGGGCTGTATAGAATTAATTGGTTTCTCCATTTTCTGACTGCAGTTGTTTGTTTACATATTTATCTATTTGTTATGCATCAATTATCCTTTGCCTTAATGCAGGTCTTACAATTAACTGTGCTATTTGAGTTGTGAAGGTTTCTGGTATAGTGAGATCTCAGCTCTTTCAAGGTCATCCATTATGTGTTTGGAGATGGTACTTAGAGCTGATGTATGAGCTGACTTTCTGCTAAGAGCATCAGCAACAATGTTAGCTTTTCCTGGGTGATAAAGGATCTCACAGTCATAATCTTTGACTAATTCTAACCATCTTCGTTGCCTCATATTTAACTCTTTCTGGGTAAAGAAGTACTTAAGACTTTTATGATCTGTATAAATTTGGATCTTTTTCCCATATAAGTAATGTCTCCATATCTTTAAAGCAAAGACTATGGCAGCTAACTCTAAGTCATGAACGGGATAATTTTGTTCATAAGATTTTAGTTGTCTTGAAGCATATGCTATTACCTTTCCGTGTTGCATCGATACACAACCAAGCCCCTTCTTCAATGCGTCACTATACACAGTTAAACCCCCTGATCCATCAGGTATAGTGATTATAGGGGTTGTGGTCAACTTTTCATTTAGTTCCTGGAAGCTTTGCTCACATGCTTAGTTCCAGACAAAAGGATTATTCTTCTTAGTGAGGTTAGTTAAGGGTAACGCTATACTTGAGAAATTCTTCACAAATCGTCTATAATATCCTGCTAATCCAAGGAAGCTGCGCACTTCGCTGACTGTTGTTGGGCGAGGCCACTTACTAACTGTTTCAGTCTTAGTAGGATCCACTGAGATTCCTTCTTGCTTTACAATATGCCTTAGGTAGGCAACTTGTCACGTCCAAAACTCACACTTGGAGAATTTGGCATACAACTTTTCATTCCTTAGTATGGAAAAGACATCCCTAAGATGTTTTTCATGTTCCACCTCAGACTTGGAATAGACCAAAATATCATCTATAAATACGATCACGAAGTTATCAAGATAGTCCTTAAACATTCTATTCATCAAGTCCATGAAGGCTGCTGGGGAATTCATTAATCCAAAGGGCATCACAACAAATTCATAATGCCCATATCTTGTTCGGAAAGCAGTCTTGGGTATATCCGACTCCTTGATTCGTAGTTGATGATGTCCAGATCGTAAGTCTATTTTGGAGAATACTGAGGCTCCTTGTAATTGGTCAAATAGGTCATCAATGCGTGGGAGTGGATACTTATTCTTTATTGTCAACTTATTCAACTCCCGATAATATATACATAAACGCATTGATCCATCCTTTTTCCTAACAAATAAAACAGGTGCTCCCCATGGAGACACGCTAGGGCGTATAAATCCCTTATCTAGTAATTCTTGTAACTGTATTTTGAGTTCTTTTAATTCCGCAAGTGCCATTCTATATAGTGCTTTAGATATTGGTTCAGCTCCGGGAATTAGATCTATACAAAATTCTATTTCTCGATTCGGTGGTAAACCTGGTAGCTCTTTTGGGAATATATCTTCAAATTCTCTTATTACAGGAATGGCCTTAATTTCATCCTTTTGGTTTCGTAAATCTACTACGCTTGCTAAATATGACCAAGCCCCATGGTTGAGCAAATGTTTAGTTTTAAGGCTGAAATTATTCTTGAGGCTGATGGTGTATTAGAACTCTTAAACTTAAATTTGGTTCCTATTGGAAAGGTGAATATGACCTCTTTATTATGGTAATCTATGCTTACATAGTTTGCTGCTAACTAGTCCATACCTAGTATTATGTCAAAATCACTTATGTCTAGGATGATAAGGGTCACCCCTAGTTTATGTCCTGATACTGACAATTCACAGTTTTCTACTACTGAGTGGACCAACATAGATACTCCGCAGGAGTAGCTACGGATAGAATGTAGACTAAGGGCTTTGATGTTAATTGAGCATGTTATGCAAATGTTGTAGAGATGAATGAATGACTAGAGCCCGAATCAAATAAAGTGAAGGCATAATACCTGAGGATGGGTAATGTACCTGTAACAACTGCATCTTGATCCTCTGCCTCTTGACGTGTAACAGCAAACACCCGTCCTTTCTGTTGTTGGGTAACCTTGTTACTAGTAGGCTGGGTGGTCTGGGCCATTGATACTTGGTTGATGAGCTTTGGGCAAGCCTTTGTATAGTGACCTGTCTGGCCGCAGTTGAAACACACCCCTAAGTTCCGAAGACATTTCCCTTGATGGTGTTTTCCACAATTTCTACACTTAGGATATGTAAATGTTTGACTCTTCTGTTGTGACTGTACGCCCTAATTGCTTTCGGAAATTTTTGCTTGCCGTTGTGAGCGTTGGAAGCCCTATTGGGCGAATTTTCTCTTTTGATTTGGCACGCATCCTTGTTCAGAAGTTGAGGTTTTGGCAGCAAGATCTACTTCCATGAGTAAGGCCGACTCGAGGGTAAGAGCATACTTTTTGTGTCGGAAGGCAGTAACAGTGCCTCGAATGCCTTCTCTTAATCCCCAAATAAACCTTTCCACCTTATTCTCTTCTGTGTTCACTAGTCGAGGGACAAAGTGGGACAAGCGATCAAATTTTCGTTCATACTCTACCACCGACATTTTCTCTTGACGAAGATTAAGAAATTCCACTTCCTTTTGACATCTCACTGTCAAAGGAAAATACTTGTTGTAAAAAGCCTGATTGAATTGCTACCATGAGACTGTACCTTTGATTGTTCTTTGTGTGGATTCCCACTAGAACTTTGCATCGCCTCTTAACATGAAGGTGGCACAATTTACTTTCTGTTCTTCTGTGATGTTCATATGGCGGAAAATAGTTCTATTTCTATCCAATTCAATGTTATAGTTGGATGCACAGATGATTCGTCAAATATTGAAGGATGAAACATCCTGTATTCTCAAATAATTTTTTTTTAAAACTCAAACTTATGTCTACTAAATTATTTACTAAATTACTTGTTCGAAAATTTCGCTTACCAGCGTATTTGGCGTAGCTATGGGCATCACTTAATAGGCCGAACCATCAAACACCACGACTCTTCTAATGCTATAAAGCCTATTTGGCCCAAAGCTCTGATACAAAACTGTAACGACCGAATCCTTACACATTATGATCTGACCGCTACGATATGCATACTTAGACTCTTTTATCATGAGATGAGTTTTGGTGCAAATTTAAAAGAACATATCTAGATTTTATTAATTAGATTGAAAAACTATATAAAAAGTTCATTTATCAAAACACCAGGATCCATAAAACATTAGCATGGTGGTACAAAATGCATGTGTCTATAATAGTGAGTTTGATGGTTGGCCATTTGAGCGACGTCCAGTTCTGCCACCTATGCTGTGTCCTTACCTACAAAGTCTGTAAAAATATAGGATGAGTATATAATATACCCAGTAAGTAGTTCTCACGTAGGGTAGTGACCAAATGAACAATCACGAGCAACATGTCATGGAAACATATGGTTGGGACCGAAAACGTATAATAACATGTGGTGGTCGGTTATGCTTCCAACATAAATCTCTCCGCCCCGATGGGAAGATGAGGACCTAAGCGAAAACTAACCCATCTGATGATTAGCGGGTCATGCAATCAGTAGGGCTAGAGTCGCATCCAACATCAACCATTAGCATAAACGTAATATTGGACTAGAGCGGTGCAACCATACATACCCTGCTAGTCCCTAGCATAAACATAACGTAAGATTAGGCCTGGAGGGGTGCAACCATACATGCCCTGCCAGCCTTGGAAGCATAAATTTCTCCACCCTGATAGGAAGATGAGGACTTAAGTGGAAACTAACCCATCTGATGATTAGCGGGTCATGCAGTAAGTAAGGCAAGAGTCGCATCCAACATAAACCATTAACATAAACGTAAGATTAGACTGGAAGCATAACTTACACCTAATTAAAACTTAATTTTAACGTAATCGTGAACAAACATAATAAATGGGGTCCCTTGTAGAGAAACGTGTTCTAAACATGTAATGCAATATAACAATTAACATAATCATGCAACATGATAAAGGTACACAACCATAGAACATTTAAAGAGAGGGTGAGATAAACTACTTACTGTGATCTAGTTATTCCTTATTATTATTTATGATTTGATTAGTAGAGCTTTCCCTTTTTAAACTAGAAGGAAATTTGGGCAGCACCTTACCCGCGCTTTTCTCTTTTGGCCTCACAGAACTTCCTCACTCACACTTACTCTTTCACACGATTCTTTGTTACTGAGATTTTTCTGAGAATGGGTTAATCTTCAGGCAAAGGGTCCTATTTATAGTAGTTTTCAGCTCTTCTCAGTGTGACAAATCATCCTACAGGTGGCTTCTTTAAAATTACTTAGGGTTTAAGGATTCCTCTCAATAAGACACCTAATCTTGGCTAACGTTTGCCTTTATGTCATCATTCTTTGTTTGTATTCAATTTTAGGGTTTTTCCATGTATAATCTACAAGATCGTGGCCAAATTCAACGCATAATCCATGCTTCTATCCAAATCTCGCTCTTTCTGTTCTTAAAATCTCGCTCTCTCCAGTTTTCTCGTTGGTTTGGCTCTCGCGACTCTCGTTGTTTCTGGTCTCGCTCTCGCTCCCGCTCTCGCTCTTGCTCCCACTCTCTCCTACTGTCTCGCTGAGAATCTCGCTCTCTTTACTCTCGCTCTCTCCAATGTTCTCTCCAATCTCGCTAGTTTTCACGCGTGGGTTGCCTTCACTGCTTGTGGATTCCACTTATCCTTTTTAACTCTTTCAAATTTAAGAGTATATGGGCAATTTATTCACCTCCAATTCTTCTAATGAGAAGTGTTCAAACAAAAAGTTATCTACTGCCTATTGTCTCCTGAATTAGCTAGCGTCCAACTTCCAATTAATTCTCCCTTATTTTGCTCCTTTATTCATTATTTTTGGATAATGAATAAATTTCCTATTTTTTTCCCATTCTAAATTTTCACCCCTTTAAATAAAATTTCGTCTTGCTTAATATTTGACATTTAATTTTCTGTTTGCGTACAAATCTGGGTTGTTACAAGACAAATCTTCCAATATACGTTTTTCATTTGAGACAGTGGATATGATATATAGATATTCCACACTATTCTTACTATCAGTCTCAATGTGATAACCATTGCAACATATATCTTTAAAACTTAGAAGATTTCTCTTTGATTGACTTAGAGAATAATGCATTGTCAATTGTATCTGCTTTGCTCATTTTTAAACACCCAACATATGAAAATGATCCATGTTTCTTCATCAAAAGAAAAATAATTACAATAAGAAAAAAAACATTTAAAATACATAAAAGTTACTAAAAAAACATGAAGATTAGATAAAAGAAAACAACAATATTAAGTCTGGATATTCTCAAAGTTAAAAGAAACACTTGATGTTCTACCAACTATGCCAATCTTCTCTTCAAAAGATTCAAAGAAGTTCGCCACATCCAAGTTTGTCATATCGAATGGGTCAAATATGTCATTACCTTGGTATGCAAAATTTGCTTCCACATTTTTCTCTTTTTTCTTCAGGGAGGCTTGATAGAGGTCAACTAAGTGTTTTGACGTACGACAGGTACGTCACCAATGCCTAGTCATTCCGCATTGGAAATATTTATTTTCAATACTCTTTGAACTTTTATCTTGTGGAGCTTTTCATTTGAGATCATCATTTTATGTGATTCTTTTGAAATTTAAATGATTAGAACAACCACAACGAAAATAATAATTATTTCTTCCTCTACCACGACCATGACCTCAACCACGACCACAACCATGATATCGACTGATTATTAACATTCACAACATTCACCTCAAGGAATGGTGTTGTTCCAATTGGTCGAGATTTGTGGTTCTTCATCAACAACTCATTATTTTTTTCGGCCACGAGAAGACATGAAATTAGTTCAAAATAGTTTTTAAAACCTTTCTCTCGATATTGTTATTGCAGGAGCATATTCGAGACATGAAATGTAGAAAATGTCTTTTCTAACATATCAACATCAGTAATTTTCTCTCCACATAACAACAATTTCAACTGATTTTAAATAATGCGGAGTTGTAATCACTTACTGATTTGAAATCTTATAGCCTCAAGTGCATCCACTCAATTGCATCCACTTATAACGAGTTTTAGGAAGAATAACTGTTTTTTTATGATCACACCTCTCTTTAATTTTTTTTCACAAGATATGGGGATCTTTTATTGTAAAATACTCCATTTTCAATCCCTTGTGGAGATGATGATGAAGAAAAATCATAGCTTTTGCTTTTTCTGGACTAGATGTCGTATTTTCATCTTTAATAGTCTCCCCAAGATTCATAGCGTCCAGGTGGATTTCGGCATCAAGTACCCATGAAAAATAATTATTGCCGTTAATATCAAGGGAGAAAATTCTAATTTCATTTGATTTGTCATGGCAGCACTGTCATAAAATATTGTATTTATGTTAGAAATTTAATAGATATTGAATATCCAACCACCACTATTGACGGCAAACACCGACCGCAGCCATTCCACCAACAATCTGACAACCATTATTTTAAATTATGATAACTACAAATTTAGGGTTTGTTGACACACGAGTTTTTTGTTTTGTTGAAGCTTATGACATAAAATCATCAATAAAACCTTAATTTAATGTTTAAAAATAACTATTAATTTAATAATATATCTATAACATTGATAAATGTTTATATTTAAATTGACACACAAAATTGTCAATTAAAACACCTTTGTTGATATAAAAATACGTAAGTTCCGTCAAAACGTTGAATTCTCGATCTTTTTTATTAGTTCATAGTATTTTATAGTCGTTCATTATAGTAATTTAACATTAATAAAGTCACTTTTATCATGTAAGAAATCAAATAAACTTGTATGTAAAAATACATTTGGGAAAAAATTGTCAGACACATAAGTGTTTTTATTTTAATTTTTTTTTTTATCAAAAGTCTTAAAATAAAAATAACTTAACTAGAAACGTCACATGCACAAATTTATAAAATGATTGCTTAAACTTAAAACAAATAAAATGCATGATCCAAAAGTAAACCCTAAACCCCATTTTCTAAAACTCCCAACAATACATATGTGCTTAAAAGACAATAAAATAAAGTGCAGTTTATAGTTTATTAAATATATATATATATAGAACTATTGAATAAAAAAGTTTTCAAACAAAAGCAATCATCATAAAAACAAATTATCTATGTAAAAATTAAAAAAAAAAAAATTGCACCGAATACATCTAAAATATGAACTTAGCACCCTAAACACTCAAATATAGACATATGAACTCTACGGATATATAAACTCCATAGTTATATGAACTTAACTTACCAAACAACGAATTTCTATCATAAAATTAGTGAAATTCCTTAGATTAAAAAAAAAACTTAGGAGAGAGAGTTGAAGAATTAAGATGTTCTTGATCTTGACGTATATATGTATTATGGAGTGTGAACAATTTCAAAGTAACTTGGAGGGATTAAATCAAAAACTCCTATGGTCAAATTATATGTTGGGATTTTTTAGGTTAAATTTCAAGTTCGGTCCCTATAATTTGAAGAAAGTCTTAGTTCCTACATTTTTATAAAAATTTTGTGAATAGTCCCTTTATAGGGAACATTTAAGAGGTTTTATCAAACTTTAGAGACTATATTCTAACTTTTTAAAATTATGGAGACCAAATTTGTAATTTAACCTTTTTTATCATAAATTCTTTGTTCTACTTTCCTAGTTCAACAATGCAAGGGTGTGAATTAAAACTTATGACTTGAATTACTTGAACTTTATACTCAGGCTGAACCTGGTCTTTGGATCTATCACCATTATATTAATTTTTTATTTAAAGATTGAATTATAAATATAATTTTTAAGTCGTTGTTTGATAGCTATTTAGTTTTTAAAAAATTATGCTTTGTCTTTTTTTCACTATTTGTTTACAATATTTTGTATCTTTCTCTAGGAATCATTTGAATTATTATCCAAATTCAAAAATGTTTTTTAAAAATTATGGTCCTTGATAACCATTTGATTTTATAAAATTAAGTTTATGTGGCATGTTTGGGAATGATTCTAAAATGGTTTAAATTATTTTTCTCATGTTCAAAATCATTCAGAAAATGCTTTTATTAATCTAAAATCAATTTTAATAATATAAAAAATATATTTAAAAGTGAAATTAAATATTGAATTTATTTTGAGTTATTAAAAGTATAATTCAAAGTGATTTAAAACCTAATAAAATGATTTTATCATTTCAAAATCACTCTCAAACATATCATTATAAATACTACTTTCACTTTGTTATCTGCTTTGCAGAGAAGTGTTTTAAAAAGCCAAGTCAAGTTTGACAAATAAAAAAAAAAAAAAATTTAAAATCTTAATTTTGCTTTTAAAATTTGTCTAAGAATTCAAGTGTTAATTTTGAAAACACTCTTAAAATTTAAAAATAAAAAATAAAATAACCAATAAACGTAAATGTTTGTATTATTTATAGATTTAATTTTTAAAAAATCAAAATATATGGTTATAAAAAAAGGCTTGAACTCTTATTGTGTCACAAGCCTCTAATCTTTAAAAACAGTTGAGCTTGTTCGTAAAATTTTAATTTTAATTTGTATTAAAAAAAATTGAAGTTTAAAAGTGACCATCTAATAGAACATTGAACTACTAATTTTATACATGTTCTTTGCCTACTAAACATTTTAAAATTAGTTCACACTATTAGACAGAAAATTGAAAGGTTATATAATTCCATGAAGCATAAATTCACTTTGTTTTCTAAATTGTTTTATTTTGGTTTTGGTTTTTAAGTTTTTAAAAGCTTTTATTTATATATATAAAAAAGATTTCAAAACTTAGCTTAGGTTATTTTGAAAATATTCTTGAAAATGAAAAAATAAAACAAACAATCCAAGGGAATATGGAATCTTTATAAGTTTAACTTTCAAAAACCAAAAGCTAAAATTTATTTATTATCAAATGAGGATTTAGTTTTTGGATTTTGAAACTTCTAAGCTTATTAGACTCTACTCTCCTTACGAGTCTATTTGTTTTGTTATTTACTTTTTTTTTTTCGCTTGTTTACTCATTTTAAAGATCAACAAGAAACCGAACTGTTTGTAATTAAGAGAGATATATAAATAAAAATGATTAATTATAATAAAACACAAAGAACTAATTGGAAAGCAAATGTTACCCACAAATTCACAATATACTAAAGCAACTATTGTGCAAACAAAAAAGAAAATACAACTTGTAACATTGAAAAAAAAAAGCTCTTTTTTCTCAAACAGAATGAAAAAAAGAAAAAAAAAATCCAAACAATGATATGACTTTCTAAGTAGGGAACAAATACATAGTTCACATATTCATCTATACAAATAACATGTTCCTAATAGGCTCTTTTTTCTCCATATTCCAAACAACCTTCAAAACTAGATAAAACCAATGGCATATACTTGAAAATATTTCAACTTTAAAACTCTTGTAATTTAAACTTCTTTTTATCACGTTTGGCCGATAGAATCACGTTTTTTCCATACGAATGAGATTGAAGAATAAGCCAGTGGTTCTTAATGGCTCTTTTAAGTAATTTATAAACATTTCCCTACAATGTCAAAAAAAAATGTTGTTAGGGAGTAACAATCCTTCAAATATCTTGATGACGATAGTATAATATAACCATATAATTATATTGCCCTTCCACTTTAGGCCGTATATATGCTCTCATTGTACTAATTGACCTTCTCCTCATTTAATAGCAACATGGACCTTTGATGATATTTTCAATAAATATAGACATGTTATTACATTTAGACGACTAGTATATAATAACTTTAACAAATAAACAAACATTAACATTATAACTACACTATAGAAAAAATAAAGAAATTAGTGATAAAAGAAACAAACCTTAGCAATAGACATAGCTGTTTGGATAACATAATTGCCATATTCATTTGTGCAAATTTGAATAAGTTGATCTTGAGTAATATTCTCCAAAATTTCAAAAATAATGTCATTAGAGTCACCTTCACAACAAGACAGACATTTTTCCATCACATTGCTTCCATACTTGTTGAGACAAAGTTCAATAAATTTGTTTCGAAGCTCTTCGATTATCTTCCCTCCTATGTTTGCTCCATCCAATTGAATCATAAATTGTATAACATAGTTCCTGTAGTTAAAAATTAATGTACATAATCATACGATCAATGATTAATCCAAACATAGCTAACTAGAATTAATAATATTTGCATGCATATGATAATTAATGAAATGAATTACCCATAAGGATGTGTTGAAAGATTGTGTGCATCTTGTATCAATGGAGAGATTAGGACTTCTCGAAGATGTCTTAACTTATTATTAGAATATTCAATGCACTCTTGGAGTATACAACAACCAGCTTGTTCTCTCGCCAACTCCAAGGAATTTTGTGCTATTCTAAGCACAATCAACTGCATGTCATATAATGCAACCGTCATTATTTCTTATTTTCAATAAATTTGTCAAATAATATTGTTTAGATGAAGTTTGGAAAAAACCTCATTGGGTTGAGGAGAAAGACTTTGGAAGCAACTCCTTAGCACTTGATGACCACCTTGAAAGTCTTTAGCCAAATGCAAGATAAGTGGACTTATTGTTAATGCAATCGTCCATTGTTGACAAGGGTATATCAAACGAGATATTAGTTTCACCACAACTCGATGTCTGTAAAACAAGATGATTAATTAATTAGAACACGGATGTAGGAGAATTAATTTAATTCAAAAGTGAAATTAATAGAAGAAAGTGAGAATTAATATATACAAACCCGAGATGATGAACGGAGACAGCTAGAAAGTGGCGTCGTGTAGAGATTAGGGAGAGAAGAAGATGATTAATTAAAGTTTGATTGCAAGATTGAAGAAGATTTAGAAGAAAGTTGTTTCCAAGTGGGTGAAGAATTAGTGAACAAAGATGTTTTGTTGTAAGTTGTAGAAGAAGAGTGATTAAGTAATCATTATCATTAATATTAGCATTAGCAGAAGACATTGCTTCATCATCTTCCATTAATGGCATTAAGGAGTTAGACAAGTAATTTTCCATAATTGAAGCCAATTTGATCGGAGAGAATGGGAGATCACCCAAATTTCTTTTTCTTGACAACGAAATTCAAAGTGTGTTGTTATTTATAGTACACAAAATGTTAATTATTAAATTCTATAAGGAATAGGAAACTCAAACTCTTATCTTTTAATCCTATTATAATTCTTAATTTTGAGCCTATTTTCAAATATGTATTGATTATTCGACCGACTGTAAAAAATAAAAAATATATATATTCTTTAAATTTTCATATCCTTTTAAATAAATTACTATAAAGTAAACAAGTTGGGTTTTCATTCGGATATGAGCATGCCTATTCTGCAAACACAATATAGATTAAATTATTTGACAATTTCTAATTTTAGGTTAAATTTATAATTGGACCTTTGATCACAATTTTGGGTCTTCTCGGTACATGGATCATATTGTTTGTTATAATCTTCACAGATCTTATAACAAATCTTATATCTTTTTAAATTTTTCGATTTGAGATATATATAAAATCTCATGTTAATTTTGTCCGATATTCCACCGATAAAGTTCAAATATATTTAATTTTGGTATTAATTATATCCCTGATTTTAATGAGAAAGTCCAAATATATAGAATACCAGTGTTATTTTTCCTGGATTAACGTCGAGATCCATATAATTACTATATGCAATTTGTCCAAATCTTATACCAACTCTTATCTCTTTTCAAATTTCTTCTTGGAATCTTTCCCAAATCGTGTATAAAATCTTACAAATCTTACCTCCAATTTATATATACATGAATTTTATAATTGATTTACCAATTATCTAAATAGTTTATCAATTATCTTCTCAAATTTCTTCAAATTATGTAATATTTGGAAGTGTGATTTTTTAATTTTGGAAAGATTTGGGAAAATTACTGAAAAATTAGCAAACCTCGGTGCGTAATATGACGAGATATATCGAGAAGATCCAAAACAATCTATAGATTTTTTTTTTTTTTTTTTTTTTACAAAATGGACCGAAAACACTATTTTCACTAGTTTTTGAAAATGATATTGGTTTTGAAAAGTGAAAACTCCAAAGTGCTATTTCTAACCATTTTTCAACTAGATTTTTTTATCCAAAAAAATAATAATAATTTTCCTCGAGAAATTCCTACCCGAATCCTTGTGAAATTAAAAATGGAGAATTTTACGATGAAGAAAACTTAAATGGGGCAGAGACGGGCTCAAGGTTACCATTCACCAGCCTCACCCTGCCGTCAGTGCCGAACATCCGCGCATAATATTTTAATATATAAATTGTAAGTGCAATATAGATATTAAATGTAGCTATTATATTATACAATTTTAATAATTCAAATAAATAAATAAATATCAAATTGGACTTTAGCCCAAATAATAATATCAAATTCAACCTAATTAATTTTTTTCAACATGTTAGTCTTATTTGTCAATTTAGGTCTTCAATTTCAATTTGGGACACATGTCAACTTTCAATTAGTCTCAAATTCAATTATTTGTAATTTCGTAATTTGGTAAAAGATGTGGTAATTTGTGATTGATCCAAAATTTCTTCTTCAACAAATGCATTGAATGTCCCTTTTCGAGATTTATACGATGAATCTCAAAAAAGATAAAAGTTGGAACCAAATTAAATTTTATTTGACAAAAAATGTGGATAAACTTTCGAATATGACCAAATTTTAATTTGAGATTTTATCTCCAAATTAATTTTGAATTGAGGATAAAAGGTAAAAATTATTTGAATTTGAGATAAAATTTAGAATATGATCAATTTTTTTAATCTGAAATGAACTTGAAGTTTTATCCTTAATTTAATTTTATCTGAGGAAAAGAACCTAAATTTTAATGTGTTGTTTCATCCACCCATAGTTTACCACTCATAACATGTTTTAACTAATTTGGAATATGGTCAAACTTTAATTGACGATAAATTTAAAACTTTATCCTAAGTTAGTTTGGTATCGAGGATAGAATGCTAAATTTTGATTATTTAAATTTGGGATAAATTTTGGAATATGGCCAAATTTTATAATTTTATTCATAATTTAATCTAGTTTGAGCAATTTGAATTTAGGATAAAATTTGAAATATGACCAAATTTTGGTTGGAGATAAATTTGAGATTTTAATTTATTTAATTTGAATTTTGGATAAAATTTAGAATATGGCCTAATCTTAGTTTGAGGATAAAAATCAAGTTTTTTCTTTTTTCTTTTTTCTTTTTATTTAAATTCAATTTGAAACAAGATTCCAATTTGATAAAATTATAAGTTAGATTCGATTTCAAAGCCTAAACAAAATTAAGATTGAAAAATCTATTTCTTCCAATTTGAAGCTCAGTGCTTTACCAGCTTTGATCCCAACGTTCTGTTGACTTGAATCTTAGTGTGCAACCTGAGGAGGTCGTTGGATTTTGTTTGAGTCCTTGACTTGAACCTTCCGTCAGTTTCAAGCTTAGTGCTCTACCGGTTTTGATCTCAACATTCCATTGACTTTGATCTTAGTGCGCAACCTGAAGATTCCGTCGAATTTTGGCTTAAGTCTTTCACTTGAGCATTCCATTGGCTTCAAGATCAATGTTTTACCGGCTTTGATCCCAGTGTTTCGTCGGCTTTGATCTTGCAAATGTGATGAAGCAAAGTAAACTGGACCTAATCTTACATATAAGCCGAAGCTTGGCAAACTGAACATGGAGCCAGGAAGATTGGACGTGATCGCACAGATGAAACGAAGCAAAGCAAACTGGACTTGATTATGTAGTTGAGATAGAGTCAGGCAGACAATACTTGATCTCATGGAGGAAGTAGCACCTTGCATATCAAACTTGATCTCGCATATGAGGCAGAACCATGCATACCAGACTCGATTTTGCAGATGAGGTGAAGCTAGGAAGACAAAACTTGATGTTGCATATGAGACAAAGCTAGGATGATCGAACTTGATCTTGCATATGAGGCAAAGCTAGAAAGACCAAAATTGACATCACATATGAGGCGAAACAAGACAGCTCGAACCTGATCTCACATATGAGGCAAAGCCATAAGAATCATACTTAATCTCGCATATGAGGTGGAGTTAGGAAGACCAAACTTGATGTCGTATATGAGGCAGAGCCAGGAGGATCGTACTTGATCTTCCACCATCTACATTGGACTTGACTTTTTGTCTCCTTCATTAAACTTGACTTTGCAGCTTAAGCATGAAGATGGCATCGCAAAGCCTCCAAACTTAAGCCTGATGAAGCATCGATGAATCCTTTGCACTTAAATTTGAAGAAACATCGGTGAACTTTTCACACTTGATTTTGAAGATGCATCTTCAAAGCCTCCGATTTTGAGCAAGTGAAGTGGAGCAAGCTACACCACACTTTGAAGATGAAATGCCATTTGAGATGAGTGAAGCCCCAATGTTGAAGACAAAGTGATGCCTTAAACTTGAAGTCCAAGAAACAACAATGAATCCTTTAAGCTTAAATTTTATGAAGTATTGACAAATCCTTCACACTTGAATTTGAAGAAGCATCGATGAAGCCTCTAAATCAGAATTTAAAGAAGCATTGACAAAACCTCTGAACTTGATTTTGAAGAACATCTATAGCTGAAGATGAAGAGTCAAACTGTGGACGAGTGGCGCCTCAAACTTGAAGAAAGCAACGTCCAACCGTGCTTCTTTATTTAAGTGAGTGGAAAGACGATTGAATTTTCTAGCGAGGATCTTATTGTATGCATCCAACCTATATAGTATCGTGCAAACAACGTGCATCTTCAATTTGTTGTGAGGTTTTCTATTTGCTTTTCTTTTTTTGGTTTTTAAGAGGGAAAGGGCACACAAATGAAACTTGATAAACATTGTACTTAATCTACACAAATTGATTTGATAGGAATGAGTAAACTGTCAGATTGATTGATGTGTGAGGTGCATTAATTACCCAAAAACATGCAGTTTAGAACCGAGAGTGAGAGATGAAAGATAAGGTACACGGAGCAATACTGAAACTGAAGTTAGTTAAAAAAAATGAAGATATTTGACTGATGTGAATCGAGATCAAGATACGAGAAGCGAGAGCAGTATTATGCTGTAAAAATGTGTATTGATCGATGTGGATCGAGAACGAGGGCCGAGAAGAGTAACCGAGATACGAGAGCAAGAGACAAGAGTTGAATGCATGGAAGGTCTCTATGTATCGTTTATAGGGACGATGTGGTAATTTCACACAATGCTGACACAACCAAAAGGCCATATATCACTGAAAATCTAGGAGGAGGCCAAATTTTATTTGGGCCCTTGATATTGAGCCATTCGTACAAATTCTTCATAATTTTTGGTATTTTTAAAAGGGCAATGGAATGATTTCAAGGTAAAATTATACAAAATGACCCAAAAAACAATAAATTTTCTAGGACAGACTTATTTCTAAAAATTTATTTGTTCACGTTTCTGGCATGTGAAATATCACTTTTTACCCTTAATATTAAATGCTCTCTTCCCATATATTTCCTACGTCTCTTTTGCTCTTCCCTTCCAACAACAACAAAACGAAAATTCAAAGTCATTTAAAACTATAGATGCTTCAACATTTTGCTTATTTTAAAATCATAGTTGGAAAGAATGTGAAAAGTCGTATGAAAACAAGTTGTTATTTAGTTAAAACGGAGTTGTATGACAAAGATATGACAAACAAAATTATTGTTTGTGCAAGAAAAGATATGCAATCGCTAACATTGTTGTACATGATCGCTTACATCAACATATGTGATCGCTGGCATTAGCCTAAACGATTGCTGACATCGATATACATGTTCTCAAAGTTTTTGTTTTGCAATTTTGTTTTGGTCATATCTTTATCATTACAACTTTGCTAAATGACTACTCGTTTTCATACGTTATTTCGTGTTCTTTCCAACCACCATGTAAACTAAATAAAAACATAGAAAACCTTTGACTTTGTTACTCCAAAAGTAAAATTTATGTAAGTTTACATGTTATAATGCATTTATATTCATTACTTTTTAGCATTTTGCTCAATTTATAAGCATAATTGAAAAGAACACGAAAGAGCGTATGAAAATGTATGGTCATTTAGCTAAAATGAAGTTGTACCGATGAAGATATAACAAAAATAAAATTGAAAAGCGACAGCACTCCATGATGTAAGCAATCGCCCACCATGATGTAAGCAATCGCCCACCTTTTTTGTACCCACGATAATTTTTTTTCTTATCATATCTCCATCGATACAACTCTCTTTTAGCTTAAATGGTCACTTGTTCTCATACATTTTTTCATGTTCTTTCCAATTATATTTATAAATTGAGCAAAATACTAAAAATAATGAATATAAATGGCATTATAACATTGAAACTTAGGTAAATTTACTTTTGAGTAATAAAGTTAAATATTATTTACGTTTTTATTCCCTTTACATACATGGTTGGAAAGAACACGAAAATACGTATGAAAATGAGTGGTCATTTAGAAAAACAGAGTTGTAACAACGAAGATATGATCAAAAAAAATTGTAAAACGAAAGCCGAGAGATCGTGTATGCTGATGTAAATGATCGCATATGCTAATGTCAAGGACCAATTATGTTGATGACAACGATCGCATGTGCTGATGTAAGCGACCATGTACACTGATATCAACAATCGTACATTTTTTTGTTGCACAAATGATAATTTTGTTTTTGTCTTATCTTTGTTGATACGATTCTATGTTAACTAAATTACCGCTGGTTTTCATACATTTTTTCACGTTCTTTCCAACCATGCTTATAAACTAAGCAAGATGTTAAAGCATCTTTTGTTTTAAATGACTTTGAATTTTTGTTTTGTTGTCATTGAAAGGGAAGAACAAAAGAAACGTAGGAAATACATAGGAAGAGAGCATTTAATATTGAGGGTAAATTTGGTATTTCACATGCCAAAAAGATCAATAACAAACACCATTTTAAAAAGAGGTCAATCATAAAAAAGTTTTTTCTTGTGGGATATTTTGTATAATTTTTCGATTCCATGCAAGTTAGTCCACATTTAATGCAGTCCAAAGGTAACAAATTAATGGTAATTTGAAATATGGGTTCCATTTGATTACATTTGGTGTTGTTTACTTATTTCTTGCATTCGTATTGACACATGGGGCCCACTTCCAAATCTGTAATCAACACACATAAATTGATTGACAAGCGGAGCGTGTTCAATCCAATTTGTCTGAAAATTACGTCGTATCATTACGTTACGTTCTTTATGGATATCATTATTGTTACTGTTCCAGAGAAATAATTCTGAATTTTGACAAATTTACTGCTATCGTTACCATTATCTTTACGGTTTGACCCTCAGAAGTAACAATAACAGTAAATGTGTCAAAATTCACAATTTTAAGTAAGCATGGTCTAAAGTAATCCAATTACTTTTACGATTTAGGCTTATTATGATTGATCCATCAATAGAATTCCATTACGATTACACTAATTTTCTTTACAATTTGGTAAACATGGCCTTATTATAAAACAGAAAATAAAAACAATCACTAAAAAAATGCGCAAAAGTTTCATTGAATCATTCAAAACTTATTTTGATATATAAAAATGACATGAGAAAAGTGATTTTAACATTTTCAAAAACACTCTTAAACATGCATCTAAATCATCCGTAAAACAAAGAGTTCAAAAGTTAAACATAACTAAAGAAATAAAAAATTGTCACTTTGTTTTTTATATAGTTTTTATTTGAACGATTTTTAAATATTCAAGCACCAAATTGAAGTTATGCTTAAAATTTAAGGGTAAAGGGTAACATTTTAAAATGTAGGAATCAAATAGAAACCAACATAAAATTGGAAATCAAAAAAATATTTTTCTCCACTTATAGAAAATAGGTTAAAAATCATTTTTATTGCTTAAACTTTTACAATTTAAACTATCTAACTTTAGTTTGTAATTACTTGATCCTTAAACTTCCAAATTTTTAAAAGTTTAGTCTTTATCAAGTTAGTCCTTATATTTTATCACTTGTAACAATTTAATCTCTATTGTGGCCTCATGGTCGAGAGTGTACGCTTTATGTCACATGAGTTATGCTCACTTGTTTGTAATTCTACTTTGCTATGATATCATGTTAAATTAATCAAATCAACTCAACTCAATCAACAGAAATCTAATCATAAAATCGATGATTAATCCAAACCTAACTAACTAGGATTATTAATATATGCATGCATGTGATAATTAATGAAATGAATTATCCACAAGGTTGTGTTGAAAGATCACTCGCCTCATCACAAGAAAAGGAGAACTAAGGAGTGATCTAAGGCACATGAGAGGTTTCCCTGCAAGGATTTACTATCGAGTAAGTTCAAACTTTACACTCCTACAAAAGCAGATATTGATGGAAGTTGAAGATAAAGAGATCTTGAAGTGGCCAGTCAAGCTGAGAGTAAGCTCACATCGAAACTACAGAGATAAGTATTGTCTCACAAACATACAATTGCATATTCCTTCAATCTTAAGAAAGTTTCAAAGCAAGAGTAGTGGAAAATGATGGTGGCTGGAGCAAGAACACGACGGATCACGCCCAACGCCACCAAAGGGATCATTTTTGTGTTAAAGTTTAAACAAGATTTGAAAATATTAGCTAAAACATAAATAATTATTAAATAATTTATGAAGTGTTGTAAAATTGAGGAGCACGACGGGAACATGGATATAGAGAAAATATAATATAATAATATATTTAAACAATAATATTAAATATATAAAATAAAATAACTAAAAACATAAAATAACTAAAATTATAAAATTGGGTAATATGAAATTAGTAGAATTTTGAAGTGGAATTCTCACCAATGTATGTGTGATTTTAAGATCCACCAAATGTCACTATTTATAGGCAAATTGGCAAGTAGGATGTGGACTTACATGGGCACCAAGCATGAATAATTACAAGATACGTGGACAACATGAAGGGTGACACATGTCTTTTGGGACACTAAGCTATGACATCTATTTATTATTATAATATTCATAATAATTCCCCTTAGATACCGATATATATATGAGATATGCCTCGTTAAAACTTTACTGGAAAAAACTCAATGGGAAAAATCCCTAGTGAAGAAAAAAGAATACATATTTCATAAGATATATACTCCTAAAAGAATACAATATATTTATTCCCCCTCATAAAAATATCACTTAAGATCTCTGAGTCGCCGCATTCCAATGTTGTGCATCAATTTTTCAAAATTTGTGGTTGGTAATGCCTTTATAAATAAGCCTATCAGTTTATCCTTCGAACAAATTTGTTGTACAGTGATGTCGCCATTTTCTTCAAAATCATGAGTGTAAAAAATCTTCGGAGAAATATGCTTTGTTCTATCTCCTTTAATATATCCTCATTTGATTTGGGTTATCCAAACTGTGTTGTCTTCGTATAATTTTGTTGGAAGATTTTTCTTACAAAACAAGCCACATGTTTCACGAATGTATAGAGTCATTGACCTTAGTCATATACATTCTCGACTAGCTTCATGAATTGCAAGAATTTCAGCATGATTTAAGGAGTGGTCGTTATGGTCTGTTTCATCGATCGCCATGATATAGCAGTTCCTCCACATGTGAACAGATAACCTGTTCCAATATCGATTGTTCCTTGGAGATAACGGAGTATATGTTTAATTCTGTTCCAATGTCTTTTTGTTGGTAAAGAACTATATCTTGCTAATAAATTTACTGAAATACAATATTTGATCTTGTATTATTAGGAAGATACATAAGTGCACCAGTTGCACTAAGATATGGCACTTATAGGACCAAGAAGTTTTTTATTATCTTCTCGAGGTCGAAATATATCTTTCTTTATATCTAATGAACGGACTTCCACTGGAATATTTAATGGATGTGTTTTGTCCATATAAAATCTTTTAAAAATTTTTCCTATATAAGCTGATTGGTGAATAAATATTCCACCTGGTAAATCTTCAATTTGCAAACCAAGACAAAATTTTATTTTTCCGAGATCAGAATGTTAGTGTCTGTTTCTTGACTGTAATTGTTAGTGTTCAATTTCGAGTGGAATTTGGAACGATCATTCTGCTGCTCATAGAAATCCTCATGTCTAATTTTCTACAATTGGTATCAGAGCTAGGTATTCCAAATTTCACTTCTGTTTTGAACTTCTTTTACAGTCATGGTGGGTTTTTCTACATTGCATTTATATATTAAATGCATTTGTGGATGGTATTGATGAATGTTTATGGGTTAATTGCCTCTGTTTAAAGCTTTCTTTAAAGTTACAAAGTGTTAATTTGTAAGAGCCCCTACGTTTTTTTAACATAACATGCAATCAATTCTCTAATTCAAAGTGTTTGAGTTGGTTAAGTCGTTCATGATGAAGTTTCGAAGCATGGAGATGCGGTTCTCAGCGAGGAAGAAGGTCAAGAGTTGGTTGTATTGTGTAACATAAGGTAAACGATCGTTGGGATTTGCCTAAATGATCGTGTGGATTTTTCTACGCAATCATGTAGTATTTACTAAACGATCGTTTAGCTAATGCTAAATGATGGGGTAAAGTGTTTACTCTATCGTATAGCATTGGTTGCCCGATCGCGTGGACTCTGAAGGTAAATGATCGAGTGGGAGCATATGATGATCACCGTTTAATAAAAGATCCGTGCACTAAATGATCGTGTAGTTAGCATGCCTCATCGCATAGTCACTGACTACACGATCGCGCAGTATATGATACTTTGGCGCTCACTCAGCGATCGTTTAGACGATTCTTCTTCACTGTATTGTTGTCGTTTAGATAATCGTTTAAGGTTTGCGTTTTGTGTTGTGCGCTGCACAATCGCGTACCTCATGCTTCATCGCATAGTAAAAGGTACACGATCATTGCTAAACGATCGTTTAGATCTGAAAGTGTTGGTAAACGATCAGTAAAGCATTTACTCTTTCATGTAGGCGATCACTTAGAGTTTGGTACACGATCAGTGGAGACGCATTCCTTCGCCCGGATGGTTCAAAACCTGGTTCACTTGTTTGAACTGGTGACACTTTTGCTGTTTGTAATAGTTAGCTTTTGGTTTTGAGGATTTGAGGCTAATTATCCCAGTTCATCAATTTTTTCTTAATATACATGAGATGTATGTGGTTTATATGGCATAGTGTATGACATATATATTTGAAACCCACTTTAAGTTGTGTAATTATTCATGCATCATGTATTATAAGTGTTATAATATGGCATGATGAAATTACAAGAAAGCATGCGCATGCATCATAAAATATAAGAGTTATATTTATGCATGCAGGAAGCATATTCATGCATCTTCTTTATATTATAAGAGTTATAATATAAGGATGAATGGAAGCATGTATGTTTGGTTCGTTGCTTATTTTTATAAGAGTTATATGAAAGTAGCAATGAATGAATAATGCATCGAGCATGACACTTAGGTTGTTTGTTAAAGTTATGAATGCCTTGTATGTGTTTGCTTCGCGTCGTGGATAGTTTTGGTTGTTTCTGTTATAAGCGTTATAATAGAAATTAGAACTAAAATCGATAAGAAAGAGTTGCATGCGGACTTAGGCAAACTCATGTTTTAATAGGGTTTTAAAATTGGATTGAGATAGACCTAACTTCGAGGTTCTAATGGGATTAGAAATCTAGTTTAATCTTTTTAAATTGGTAGTAGGATTAAATTGATTAACATAAAAGATTAAAATTATATTAAATCTATCTATAAGGGATCTTTTGTCTAAGGTGGGTTCTGTCTAGGCTAGGTACTTAAGCTGACAGAAATGGAACACCCCTACTTGGGAACCTACCTAGAAAGGAGAATTAGATAGATTTTCTACAAGCATGCGACAGTTGGTCAAAGACTCCATTAAAGAGTTTAATAGATGATGATCAAAAGTTGTTCAACTTTCCAAGGTAAAAATTACACTTGGGCAAACCTAAAAAGTCACTTGGTTAAAATTCTTAGTCGTGTTTTTTCTAAGTATAAACCCTAGGTTATCAAATACTCAGTGGGAGGAAGAGATATATGTGATATGTCAATGATTCCACTTACGTTTCTCCCTGAATGTTCACACTGTGAGATTCATGCTTGGCCTCGTAGTGCCCTGAGAGCATCCCCCTTCAGATGGTGTTTGGATGAGTCAATATCAAGGTGGACGGAGAGAGTATTTATAGTAAGTGGGAGAAGGGTGTGTGTCAACACGTCCTACGGTCTCCTTCATTGGTTGGCATCATGAGATCATTCTTGCACTCCTTCGTGGCGCCCTGGGAGTGTCCTCTTGTGTAGTTGGTCAGTATCAACGTGAACTCTAGAAATGGATAGGGTCACTTTAGTTTTTGCCTCAATCGGATTTTTTCCCTTCGGATTGGCTGCTTAGGGTGGAACTCTAGGGCCTAAAATGACGGGCCATACTTAGAGAAATTGTTAAGTAAGTTAATGATTTCTTAGCCAAATAAATGATGGCTAGTCGTTATAGGAACAAAAATTGTTCTGATATTAATGGCTGGTTGAGAATGTCTCAATTTCAGAGGAGTGATAAATTGACTACCCTTCGGTGGCTTTTGTCCTAAACCTTTGAAGCGTCATTGCAAAACTAGATGTCACACGGGGTTCATGTTAGTTTTGCTAAACCGTATTGGATGTTGTATGTTTTTCAACGAGTATTTGCTAAAATCTAATGTAGATCAATGTGTTTTTGTTTTCAGTAACATGTTTGATTTTCCGTTATATGCCTCTAGTTTGACTGCATATAGTGGAAAGAGTCTTGTAAAACGTATTTCATGGTAAACGACTTCCAGTTTGTCATGGTTGAGAAGTGTCCTCAAGCCCCGACCCTTGATGCAACGCGAAGTGTGCATAATGCATATGAGGTGTGGATGAAGGCTAATTCATTGGCCTGACTTCACATATTAGCTAGCATACCTGATGCTTTGGCCAAAAGGGCTGAAAACATGGTCATTGCACGTAAGATCATGGACTCGTTGCAAGAATTGTTTGAATGTCAGTTCTTACTTTTTGAGTACAAAAGGATGGTTGACAATACCAGTAGTGTCAGTTCCAAAGTTAATCTCTAGGAAGAGAAAGCAAGTGTTACAAACTCTGTTGAAGTTCATCGACGAGAAGTGTTCTCTGAAATGAAACTTGGAGCTTATTTAGGTTCTGATGTTGATCCCACTACTCTCCAAAAGAGGAGGATGTCTAAAGACAGTAAATATGATTTATTTGTCTTGGAGACGTGTTTGATGGAGAATGATTATTCTGCCTGGATCCTGAATCCAGGTGTTACTAATCATATCAATTCCTCTTACTAAGGATTTAATTCTTGGAAAACGTTGCCACAGGGAGAGATGACTCTTCGAGTCAGTACTGGTGAGGTTGTTTCAGTTGTTGCTGTAGGGAGGCTGAAGTTATTTTTGGACAAGAAACATTATCTGTTACTGGATAATGTTTTTGTAGTTCCTCATATCAAGAGGAACTTAATCTCGATTTCTTGTCTCATTGAACAAGGTTATACCATCTCCTTTTCTGAGAGTAGAGTGTTTATTTTCAAGAATGGAATGGAGTTTGGATTTGGTTCAATGGAGAATAACTTATATGTACTAAGGCCGTTAGTCATAAAAGCCTTGTTTAATACTGAAATATTTAGTACGACAACAGCAGCGAAAAGACCAAAGATTTCTCCTAAGGAAAACGCCCATCTTTGGCATCTAAGGTTAGGTCACATCAACCTCAATAGGATTGAGCAGTTGGTGAAATGTGGGCTTCTAAAGAGTTTAGAAGAAAACTTCTTGTCGATGTGTCAATCATGCCTTAAAGGTAAGATGACAAAACGACCTTTTACTGGAAAAGGTTATAGAGCCAAGGAAGCCTTGGAGCTTGTACATTCAAACCTCTGTGGTCTGATGTGTGTTACGACTCGAGGTAGGTATGAATATTTTATCTCTTTCATAGATGATTATTCAAGGTACGAGTATCTCTACCTAATGCAATGTAAGTCTAAAGCCCTTGACAAGTTCAAAGAGTATAGGGCTGAAGTTGAAAACTTGTTATGTAAGAAGATAAAAACACTACGATCTGATCATGATAGAGAGTATATGGACCTCCAATTCCAGAACTATATGATAGAACATGGAATTACGTCCCAACTCTTGGCCTCAGGTACACGTCAACAGAATGGTGTATCAGAAAGGACAAACAGAACTTTGTTGGACATGGTTCGGTCTATGATGAGTTATGCTCATCTTCCAGACTCGTTTTAGGGGTTTGTAGTGAAGACTGCAAGTTATATTCTGAACAATGTTCCCTTGAGAAGTGTTTCTGAAATACATTTTGAGCCGTGGAGAGACCATAAAGGTAGTTTACGTCAATTCAGGATTTGGGGGTGTTCAGCCCACGTGCTTGTGACTAACCCAAAGAAGTTGGAACCGCGTTTGAAATTTTGCCTCTTTATAGGCTACCCCAAGGAAATGAGAGGTGGATACTTCTATTATCTGAGTGGGAACAAAGTGTTTGTTTCTACAAATACTATCTTCTTGGAAGAAGACCACATCCAAGATCATAAACCACGAAATAAGCTTGTTTTACATGAGACTTCTAGTGAGACTACTGAGGGTTCAACAAGAGTTGTTGAACATACTGATAGATCAACAAGAGTTGTTGAGGTCGGTTCATCTAGTCGACCAGCTTAAGAGTTGAGACAGCCTCGACTTAGTGGGAGGGTTATGAACCCACCAGAACACTACATGGGTTTAACTGAAGCCCAAAACATCATTTCTAATGATGGGGTCGAGGATCCATTGTCTTATAAGCAAGCAATGGAAGATGTTGACAAGGCTGGGTGGAATCCAGGAAATGGAGTCTATGTACTTCAATAACGTCTGGGAACTTGTGGATCAGCCTGATGGGGTGAAACCTATAGGGTGTAAGTGGATCTACAAGCGAAAACGATGGAAAGTTGCTAAGGTGTAGATGGAAAGGTGCAAACCTTTAAGGCTAGACTCGTAGCAAAGGGTTATACTCAGGTCGAGGGAGTAGATTATGAAGAAACTTTCTTACTTGTTGTCATGCTCAAGTCTATCAAGATACTCATGTCCATAGGCACATTTTATGATTATGAGATATGGCAAATGTTGGATTTTATGTCTTAAAACTCGTAGTTTGTAAATTAATAAATATATTATGTTTTGTTTGTCGATAAATTTGTTATTGAAATTGTAATCTTGAATCTAATAAACTAAGGTCCTGAGGCTATTTAATGTAGTTGAACTTTATGTAGTGACATAAAGTTGGATCAAGTTCAAATATATAGCCAAAATGGTCTAGCGTATATGAATAAGGTTGGGTGCCTTATTCTGGGGACACTATGGATGCGGCCCACTTTGTAGTTAGTACAAACGATGTGATCCTGAATCATTCATATAGAGATATGTGAGTGGGGGCATCCTATGTAAAGAGTTTACATAAGATTGAACCATGAAATAGTCACTTTTTACATTCTAAATACCGTTTTATGTATAAAACTGACTATTTCGTTAATTGATGACCTAGGTAACTTAATCTTAATCCTGAGCTAATTATGAACAATCGTTCACTCAGAATTATCCTTAGATCTGCATAAGTGGGGGCAGCTCAATATCGCTGGCCCAATAAGCCTCCCATTTCAGGGATAAGATCGGGTGGATAGCTGGGAACATAGGGTGCAAGACGGAATTCACTCCTACCCATTATAGGGACAGTAGATAGGTTGTTCCCTTTAGTACTGAATCCAGGTCTTGAACAAGGGGCCCCACCCTCTCCTTGGCCGGAGAGGGATTCCCTTTATAGGTTGGACCTTAAACCAATTATTCATTAGAGAATCAGTGGAACTTAAAGAACAAGATGTAGTCTTGGGGGTAAAACGGTTTTTATAACCCAGCTGAGATTACGAACAACCTGTGAAGGATTAACTTACTAATCATGGTTATATCAAATGGACACAAATATATCTATAGTGAGGGGAGTGCAACTACGAGACTTTAGTGGAATGACCCGTTAGTTAACGAAGGTTGATTAGCTCCGTCTAAAGAGTTTAGCTAGCTAATCTCGAATCGTTGGAGCCCATGATCTATAGGTCTATTAGGTTCCCCTACTAGCTCATATGGAATAAACTTAGAACAGTATGATAGAATAATTCGAATTGTTCGAATTAGGTAGAGAGAGAGAAACCCACAAGTATATGTGATATAGTGGTCGGGTTTTTCAGCTTAGAAATACAGCTTTAATATTTAAATTTGATTTAAATATCAAGAATATGAATATGTTCATATTCGGAAGCTCGGAAATAATGGAAATGGTCAAAGTTGTAAAAAGACAAAGAGTTGTTTTTTGACTTTGAAAAGTCAAACTTTGACCGACCTTATATTCAAATGTGATTTGAATTTCGAAAAAATGAATGCGGATTCATGCTCGGGAGGTCAAAATTAGTCAACATGAATAAAATCATAAAAAGTCAAAATGTTGACTTTTTGGTCAAAGTTTGACTTTGACCAAATGACTATTTTGCCCTTTGACTATAGTTAGTGGGAAACTCTAAGCTTTTGTTGGATAATTCCACTAACAAAATAGTGGGCTAGGTGTTGGCTTATAGTGGAGACGTTAAGCCCACTAAGTGAGTGGATTCTAGGTGTTGGGTTTTTGTGAAGTTTTTTCATGCAATTGTTGCATGCCTTTTTTCTATAAATTGGGCTTTTCAATTTAGTTAAAAGACTTTTGCCATTTTGAAAATTAGTTTTTTGAAATTTGGGCTGGAAAATTAAAACTTTGTGAAAAACAAAGGAAACACCGAAACCTACTCAAAATTCCATTCCTTATTTTCATCTCTTTTCTCTCTCTCGGTTCTCTTCATCCACCGGGTCCCACAACTCGGTTCTGAGTCCAGAGGATAGTAGGTAAACTCTAGTCCAGAGATTCAACGAGGAGAAGCGGCTTTCGGGAGCTTCAAAGGTAGCATCTCTACACTTTTAATTCACTGTTTTTCCTTCAATTGCATGCTATTTTCCTTTAATTTAGAAGCAATTAGAGTGTAATTAGCTCCCAATTCCGCTGCGTATGTCTCGTGTTCCATCATGTGGTATCAGAGCATGCTAGAATTACTCTCAATTGCATTTGGTGGGTGTTTTTTTAATATCTGTTCAAGTGTTGAATGAAATGGGGACTAAAGTGGATTTATTATGATTTTGGCATTTTTTTCTCTCTAAATTGCTTATGAAAATTTGTAATTGCTCACTTGTTTATGAGAATTAATGTGTGAAAAAGGGTCTGTAAATTTGTTGGGGTCATTAGAGTTGAATTTAGGCTGTATTTCCTTGATTCCGGGAGAGAGAACAGCAACAAAAATGGAGAAAAAAAGCTTACAGACCCGAGAGTTCAGCTCCCAGACCCGACCCGGTTCGCCACCCGGATTCTCTTGCACGCACGCCTGCCCGGCCAAATCCGACCCGAGCGCCCGTCTCCCTCCGATTCGTGCGACCCGGTTCGAAGCTGCCTGTGCGCCTCCCGCCTACTCGCGACCCACGCGCCCGTGCGCCCGCTCCGCCTCCGTCGATCCGACCCGCACTTCCGTTGACTGCCCTAGCGTGCGTTGACTAGTCGGTCTAGACGGTCTGGACCGAACCGTTTGACCTGATTGAGCCAGTTTGACCGATTCAGCTTGGTGTTTTCGGGCCAGTTCGAGTGATTTCTGAGCGGTTCCTGATGGTTCAAAGTATTTGAAGCCGGTTCAGGGAAGCTGGTTGCTGAATTTTGTAATAAATTAGTTATTTGTTTGTATTTAATGCCAAAATCAGTCCACTTTAGTGTTGTTTACCTATTATGCATGTGATGTATAATTTTCTTTGATTATGTGTGCATATAGTATGCCATATAGTTTTAAAATCCCTCCATAGGAAAAGCATGTGACATACATTTGTTATATCTTAAAAGTGTTATAAAATATAGACTATGCATGCTTAGTTTTAATATAAGTGTTAAATTGAAGCATGTTTGATTGAAGGAAGCATGTTATAGATGAATGCTCTAGGGTTATAATTGTTATAATTTTTTTTATAATTGTTATAAAATAACCTAGACTTCTAAAATCTATAACAAAGATAAGATGCATGCTCATTTAGGGTTAACCATCGAGCAATCCCAATTTTCATAGAAAATAGGTCGATATCTTATAAAATCGAAGTTAAAGAAAACACACCCAGCAAGATCTTAGCAAAAAGTCAGATAAGATGACTAAGGTTGAAGGTTTTTAAGTTGACGGTTTACGGAACACCTACTACCTGGAGATCGAGCCGGCATCTGAGTTAGGTTAAACTGGTTTTATGAGCATGCGTGAGCGGTGTGAGGTAATAAAATTTCTTTATCACCTAGACATTGTAGGTTAAAAATCCAGTATAAAATATATACTCGGATGAATCACCTAGACTTAGGATATGTTTTAGTTAGCCGAAATGTATCACTAAGTATTTTATACCCTAACCGTCTAAAATACTTCAGCTGGAGAGAAGTAATGTACTTTTAGCTCTAGCATCCCTAAGAGTTCACATCGTGAGATTCATACTTGGTTTTGGGCCGCTCTGGGAGCGGACTCCATTCAGAGAGTGTTTGCATGAGTGAATACCAAGGTGAATAGGGGAAGTTGTTCATAGTAAGTGGGAGAAGGAAGTGTGTCAACACATCTTATGGTCTTTTCCATTAGGTCGCACCGTGAGATTCCTATAATGCACCTATATGTCTACCTTTGAGCGACCTTACCAATCGGAGGGCTATATTATAGGATTCGGAACTCCGCAAACTCTAGAAATAGATAGGGTCTCTCAGGTCCGTTTTCATTTTTGTCTTTCCAACTTCGGGAGCATAATGATTCCGATCTTTGAGGTCTGAAAATTGAGGGTCACACTTACGAGAATTACTAAGTGTTAGTAAATTCTTGACCAAAGTAGCGATAACTGAGCTACTATAGGAATAAGAGTTATTCTGGTGATAGTATCTAGTCAAGATAGTCTTGGTTCAACTGAGGAATAGTCGATCACCCCTCGGTGGAGGTTATTCTAAATCATTGAAATATCGTTGTAAAATATAATAATGAAGGGTACATTATTAGATTTTTTTGCTAAACTTGATTGGATTTAACAAATTAATGTTTTTACTAAAAAGGATATGTTTTTCTTTTCAGCATGACTAGCTCTTTAGATCAACTCATAGCTTCTGAGAAACTAAATGGCGATAATTACTCAACATGGAAAAACAATATGAATTCAACACTAGTCATAGATGACTTGAGATTTGTCTTAACTAAGGTGTCCTCAGGCCCCTGCCTCGAAAGCAGCACAAGGTAAATATGATTTACTATTTGCTGAGACATGTTTAGTGGAGGATGATACCTCAACCTGGATATTAGATTCAGGAGCCACTACACATATTTGCTTTTCTTTTTAGGAAACTAGTTCCTGGAAAGAGATTGAAGAAGGCGAGATCACCCTCAAAGTTGGAACAGGAGAGGTTGTCTCGGCCGAAGCAGTGGGAGACTTGAAGTTGTTTTTCAACGATAGATATATCATACTTAAAGATGTTTTGTATGCACCTCTTATGAAGAGGAATTTAATATCTATCGCTTGTATTATGGAACAAATGTATAAAATATCTTTTGAAGTTAATAAAGCGTTCATTTTCAGAAAAGGTATTCAAATTTGTTCTGCTATACTTGAAAACAACTTATATAAGTTAAGACCAACTAAAGCAAAATTTGTCTTAAATACTGAGATGTTTAGAACAGTCGAAACTCAGAATAAAAGACAAAAAGTTTCTTCTAATGCCTATCTATGGCACTTAAGACTTGGTCACATAAATCTCAATAGGATTAAGAGATTGGTTAAGAATGGACTACTAAATCAGTTAGAAGACAATTCTTTACCTCTATGTGAATCTTGTCTTGAGGGAAAAATGACTAAGAGATCTTTTACTGGAAAAAGTCTCAGAGCCACAATACCCTCAGCTCGTACATTCGGACCTCTGTGGACCGATGAATGTCAAAGCTCGAGGTGGGTATGAATATTTCATCAGTTTTATTGATGATTATTCAAGGTATGGTCATATTTACCTAATGCATCACAAGTCTGATTCTTTTGAAAAGTTCAAAGAATATAAGGTTGAGGTTGAGAACCAGTTAGGTAAAACAATTAAGACACTACGATCAGATCGAGGTGGGGAGTACATGGACTTAAGGTTCTAGGACTATATGATAAAATACGAAATCAAGTCACAACTCTCTGCACCTAATATGCCTCAGCAGAACGATGTATCTGAAAGAAGAAATAGAACCTTATTGGACATGGTTCGCTCAATGATGAGCTTTGCTGAGTTACCTGATTCCTTTTGGGGACATGCATTAGAGACTGCTGTCTATATTTTGAATAACGTTCCCTCTAAAAGTGTTTCAGAAACACCTTATGAGCTACAGAAAGGGCGTAAAGGCAGTTTACGTCACTTTAGGATTTGAGGATGCTCGACACACGTGTTGGTACAAAATCCTAAAAAATTGGAACGTCGTTCAAAACTATGCCTATTTGTAGGTTATCCAAAAGAAATAAAAGGTGGTCTATTTTATAATCCTCAAGAGAATAAGGTATTTGTATCGACAAATGCCACATTCTTAGAGGAAGACCACATAAGAAGTCATCAACCTCGCAGTAGACTAGTATTGAATGAAATTTCCAAAGACGCTACAAATACAGCTAGTTCATCTACTAAAGTAGTAGATAAAACTAGTACATCTGGTTAGTCACATCCTTCTCAAGAGTTGAGAATGCCTCGACGTAGTGGAAGGGTTGTTCATCAGCCTGACCGTTACTTGGGTTTTACAGAAACACAAGTCGTCATACCTGATGATGGCATAGAGGAACCATCGACCTATAAATAGACGATAAAAGATGTGGACTGTGATCAGTGGGTCAAAGCCATGGACCTCGAAATGGAGTCTATGTACTTCAATTCTGTTTGGAAACTAGTAGATCAACCAAATGATGTAAAATCAATTGGTTGCAAGTGGATCTACAAGAGAAAACGAGACCAAGCCGGTAGAGTACAGACTTTTAAGGCTCGACTTGTGGTAAAGGGTTATACCTAGAGAGAGGGAATGGACTATGAAGAAACTTTCTCTCTCGTTGCCATGCTTAAGTCGATTAGAATACTCTTATCCATTGCCACCTTTTATGACTAGGAAATTTGGCAGATGGATGTCAAGACAGCCTTTCTAAATGGCAATCTTGAGGAGAGTATCTATATGGCTCAACCAGAGGGGTTTATTGCACAAGGTCAAGAACAAAAGGTTTGTAAGTTTCAAAAATCCATTTATGGGTTGAAACAAGCTTATAGATCTTTTAATATAAGATTTGATACTGTGATCAAATCTTATGGTTTTGAACAGAATGTTGACGAGCCTTGTGTTTACAAGAAGATCGTCAATTCTACTATAGTGTTCTTAGTTTTATATGTTGACGATATTCTACTCATTGGGAATGAAGTAGATTACCTAATTGACATCAAGAAATGGCTAGCAACGCAGTTCCAAATGAAAGATTTAGGAAATGCGTAGTATGTTCTCGGGATTCAGATTATTCGAAACCGCAAGAATAGAACACTAGCCATGTCTCAAGCAACTTATATAGAGAAAATGTTGTCTAGGAATAAGATGCAGAATTCCAAAAGAGGTCTGTTACCTTATAGATATGGAATTCATTTGTCAAAGGATCAATGTCCTAAGACACCTAAAAAGGTTGAGGATATGAGACACATTCCCTATGCTTCTGCAGTAGGGAGCCTGATGTCTGCAATGTTATGTACTAGACCTGACATATGCTATGCAGTAGGGATAGTCAATAGGTATCCGTCCAATCCTGGATATGATCATTGGACTACCGTTAAAAATATCCTCAAGTATCTTAGGAGAACGAGGAAATACATCCTCGTGTATGGTACTAAGGATTTGATCCTTACTGGATACACTGACTCTGATTTTCAAATTGATAAAGATGCTAGAAGGTCTACATCTAGATCAATGTTCACTCTTAATGGAGGAGCAGTAGTTTGGAGAAGTGTAAAGTAAAACTGTATTGTGGACTCTACAATGGAAGCTGAATACGTAGCTGCTTGTGAAGCAGCAAAGGAAGCAGTATGGTTGAGGAAATTCTTGAAAGATTTGGAAGTAGTTCTTAATATGCATATGCCTATCACCCTATATTGTGATAATAATGGTGCAGTTGCAAACTCAAGAGAACCAAGAAGCCACAAGCGCGGCAAGCATATTAAGCGCAAATACCATCTGATCTGAGAGATTGTACATCGTGGAGACGTTGTAGTGACTCAGATATCTTCTGAGTAAAACATTGTTGATCCTTTTATAAAGGCCCTCACACCTAAAGTGTTTGAAGGTCACCTACAGAGTCTAGGTCTACGAAGTTTGTAAACTAGGACAAGTGAGAGAATTTTTGGGTATATGCCCTAGTTTATTGTACTCATATATTTCTCACTTAAATTCAACATTGTGATACTCCACTAGGAGTTTTAGTCCAAGTGGGAGTTTGTTAGATTTTATGTCCTAAAACTCGTAGTTTGTAAATTAATAAATATATTCTATTTGTTTTTCGATAAATTTATTATTGAAATTGTAATCTTGAATCCAATAAACTAAGGTCCTGAGGCTATTTAATGTAGTTTGAACTTTATGTAGTGACATAAAGGTGGATCAAGTTCAAATATATAGCCAAAATGGTCTATAGTATATGAATAAGGTTGGGTGCCTTATTTTGGGGATACTATGGATGCAACTCACTTTGTTTAGTACAAACGATGTGATCCTGAATTGTTCATATAGAGATATGTGAGTAGGGGCATCCTATGTAAAGAGTTTACATAAGACTGAACCATGAAATAGTCACTTTTTACATTTTAAATACCGTTTTATGTATAAAACTAACTATTTCGATAATTGATGACCTAGGTAACTTAATCTTAATTCTAAGCCAACTATGAACTCCTGTTCACTCAAAATTATCCTTAGATCTGCATAGGTGAGGACAGCTCAATATCGCTGGCCCAATAAGCCTCCCATTTCAGGGGTAAGATCGGGTGGATAGCTGGGAATATAGGGTGCAAGACGAAATTCACTCCTACCCGTTATAGGGGCAGTAGATAGGTTGTTCCCTTTAGTACTGAATCCAGGTCTTGAACAAGGGGCCCCACCCTCTCCTTGGCTGGAGAGGGATTCGCTTTATAGGTTGGACCTTAAACCAATTATTCATTAGAGGATCAGTGGAACTTAAAGAACAAGATGTAGTCTTGGGGGTAAAACGGTTTTTATGACCCAGCTGAGATTAAGAACAACCTGTGAAGGATTAACTTACTAATCATGGTTATATCAAATGGATAAAAATATATCTATAGTGAGGGGAGTGCAACTACGGGACTTTAGTGGAATGACCCGTTAGTTAACGAATGTTGATTAGCTCCGTCTAAAGAGTTTAGCTAGCTAATCTCGAATCGTTGGAGCCCATGATCTATAGGTCTATTAGGTTCCCCTACTAGCTCATATGGAATAAACTTAGAACAGTATGATAGAATAATTCGAATTGTTCGAATTAGGTAGAGAGAGAGAAACCGACAAGTATATGTGATATAGTGGTCGGGTTTTTCAGCTTAGAGATACAGCTTTAATATTTAAATGTGATTTAAATATCAAGAATATGAATATGTTCATATTCGGAAGCTCGGAAATAATGGAAATGGTCAAAGATGTAAAAAGTCAAAGAGTTGACTTTTGACTTTGAAAAGTCAAACTTTGACCGACCTTATATTCAAATGTGATTTGAATTTCGAAAAAATGAATGCGGATTCATGCTCGGGAGGTCAAAATTAGTCAACATGAATAAAATCATAAAAAGTCAAAATGTTGACTTTTTGGTCAAAGTTTGACTTTGACCAAATGACTATTTTGCCCTTTGACTATAGTTAGTGGGAAAATCTAAGCTTTTGTTGGATAATTCCACTAACAAAATAGTGGGCTAGGTGTTGGCTTATAGTGGAGACGTTAAGCCCACTAAGTGAGTGGATTCTAGGTGTTGGGTTTTTTGTGAAGTTTTTTCATGCAATTGTTGCATGCCTTTTTTCTATAAATTGGGCTTTTCAATTTAGTTAAAAGACTTTTGCCATTTTGAAAATTAGTTTTTTGATATTTGGGCTGGAAAATTAAAACTTTGTGAAAAACAAAGGAAACACCCAAACCTACTCAAAATTTCATTCCTTATTTTCATCTCTTTTCTCTCTCTCGGTTCTCTTCATCCACCGGGTCCCACAACTCGGTTCTCAGTCCAAAGGATAGTAGGTCAACTCTAGTGGTGGTCCAAAATAGTTCGGGTCGAGATTCAACGAGGAGAAGCGGCTTTCGGGAGCTTCAACTACACTTTTAATTCACTGTTTTTCCTTCAATTGCATGTTATTTTCCTTTAATTTAGAAGCAATTAGAGTGTAATTAGGTCCCAATTCCGCTACGTATGTCTCGTATTCCATCAGCAAATAGACGTCAAGACTACCTTTCTTAATGGTAATCTTGAGGAGACCATCTACATGGCTCAACCAGAGGGGTTCATTGTTCTAGATCAAGAGCAAAAAGTTTGCAAGCTTAATAGGTCCATTTATGGGCTGAAACAAGCATTTAGATCGTGGAACATTAGATTTGACAGTGCAATCAAATCGTTTGGCTTTGATCAGAACATTGATGAGCTTTGTGTTCACAAGAAGATCATCAATAGCTCAGTAGCTTTCCTGATACTGTATATGGATGATATCCTACTCATTGGGAATGATGTAGGGTTTCTGACTGACATTAAGAAGTGGCTAGATGCCCAGTTCCAAATGGAAGATTTGGGTGAGGCGCAGTATGTTTTAGGGATCCAGATCATTCGGGATCGTAACAACGAGAGGTTAGCCTTATCTCAAGCAACGTACATTGATCAAATATTGGTCAGATAGAAGATGCAGGGTTCCATGAGGGGTTTGTTATCTTATCTCAGCATCGTACATTGATCAAATATTGGTTAGGTATAGGATGCAGGGTTCCATGAGGGGTTTGTTACCCTTTAGGCATGGAATCGTATTGTTTAAGGATCAGTGTCGTAAGATGGCTCAAGAGGTTGAGGAGATGAGACGAATTCCCTATGCTTCGGCTGTTGGAAGCTTAATGTATGCAATGTTATGTACCAGACCCGATATTTGCTATATAGTAGGGATCGTCAGTCATTGTCAGTCCAATCCTAGATTAAATCACTAGACGAGGACTACATGCTTATGTATGGAGATATGGATTTGATCCTTAAAGGATACACAGACTCTGACTTTAAGACTGATAGAGATTCTCGTAAGTCAACATCAGTGCCAATGTTTACTCTAAATGGAGGGGCTGTAGTATGACGAAGCATCAAGCAAGGATGCATCATAGACTCCACTATGGAAGTTGAATACGTAGCCACTTGTGACGCACCTAAGGAGGCTGTTTGGCTGAGAAAATTCCTTACAGATTTGGAAGTTGTTCCAAATATGAATTTTTCGATCACTCTTTATTGTGATAACAGTGGGGTTATGGAAAATTCGAAGGAGCCTCGGAGTCATCGTAGAGGCAAGCATATCGAATGGAAATATCACTTGATCGGGGAGATTGTGCATCGTGGTGATGTGATAGTTATGAAGATCGTGTCGGAGCATAACATTGCTGATTCATTTACAAAGGCTCTCATGACTAAAGTGTTCGAGGGTCATCTAGAGAGTCTGGGTCTGCAGGACATGCGACATCTTGTCTAGGGAAAGTGGGAGATGATACTAGGGTATAGAGTATGTCCTAGTTTATTTTATATTATACTTGTATTTTCATGTATTGTACATTAGTCTCCGAGGCATTAGGACAAGTGGGAGATTGTTGGGATTGGTGTCCTAATTCTCCTAGAGTCTCATAGTTTGTAAACTGTACACATTGTAATGAATAAAATAAGAGTTATTTTATTTTGAATTTACTCATATCCAATAAACAAATCTCCATGGTTATTGTATGAAAACTTAAGCATGTATATTAGATATACAAGTGGATCATACCTTAAGTGATAACCTAAAAAGATCTGTAGTATAAGGATTAAGGAGAGATACCTGATCCTGGTGACACTACGGATACGGGAGGTTTACAAGTATTGTGAACTACTACAGATGGTAGATCCTGACCATTCACGTGGAGACATGCGAGCAGGGGTGTCCTGTAAAAAAAGTTTTTATAAGACCAGACCATAAGATTACTAGTCTCTTTTTATTACGTCGTTGATACTTAAGACTTACATCTCACCTAAATGACCATAGGTGACATGACCTTAATCTTGAGTGTTTTGGGAACTCCTGCCTTTAAAGACGGTTCTTTGATTAGTATGGGTGAGAGTGGCCAGATTTCCAACCCAACAAGCCTACCTTTTTGAAGATTTGTCTGATTTGGGAGCTGGGGACTCAGTACACATGATGGAATTCACTTCTTCACCGAAGTAGGGGTAACTAGATAGATTGATCCCTTAAGGGCTAATTCTGGGTCTTGAACACACTGGCCACAGCTTCTCTTTGGAAGAGAGGACTCAGTCATAGTAGGACTATGACTTATGTTCATTAGAGGGAATAGTGGTACTTAAGGAGTTAGATGTAACTTCAAGGGCATAACAATAAATTAGCTCAACTGTACTTACGAGCGATCTGTGAAGGGTTATCACACTGTTGATTGGTTGATATGGAAAAAATATAACTGTAATAAGAAGAGTGTAGCTATCGGTCTTTAGTGGAGTGCCCGACAGTTAACGGATGGTGGATCCCGGGACTAAAGAGTTTAGTTAATTATTCACGTACCATTAGAGCTTCAAGCTATAGGTTCATAAGGTCCCTTTGGTAGCTCAATGGATTTAAGTTGAGAATCAGTTCTTAGGGTTGATTTGAAATGTTCAAATTGACAAGAGAAAATTCGATTATATATGATATAATCGATGTGATGTATGTGATACATGAAGTGGAAGATTAATGTAAATGTGATTTAGATTAAGTACCATAAAATAGAAAAAGAGTTATGGTTTATCTGTTTCATGAGATGAAATATTAAAACTATAGGTTATAAATATAATATGGTAAGTTGGTTATCATATATATTAATTATAATATTAATTATTGGATAATTATCTCTTTTTCTCTAATAACCAATTAAGTGGGAGGCTATTGGTGGTTTTATAGTAACTGTGAGATAAAAGGAAAAATGTTTTCCTAAAATGGAGAGTTGCTACTTTCGGATAGAAACTCACGGCAAATCTATCAAGTGAAATTGTTTCACTAAACGATAGCTGACAGAGAGACTAAACGATCGTGGAGCGTCACTATACGATAGTTCGCTCAGCTTGTCGTAGCTAAACGAGCGCAGGGCTTTGTCTATATGATAGGCTGCCTTCTTCTACATGAATGAGCATTCATCTATACGATAGATACTTCTCATCTCCCACTTGCTCAATTGTCTACACGATTGTTGTTCCTCCAATCTTTTCCTCTAACCAAGTTCATATAGAGCCCACACTTCTGGATTTTCACACCGAGAATACCAAGGTAACCATTGTAGTGGTGTCCTCACTCAACTCAACTAAGCTCGAGATTTTGGAGGTCGTTCATTGTATGTTCCCATTATTTGTGTGGTGGTTGCTATTGATCGTGCTATGTTGTGGTCGTTGTGTTCAAGCGTTCGTGTATTTTGTCTTGGAGACTATTTGAGCATTCGTGATCGAGGGAGTTTGAAGAATGAGTCTTCAAAGGTATGTATACTTTATCCCTTGATCTCATCTGTAACTTAATTTCGTATTGTGCATGACCTGTTAGTTTTCGTTTCTTGAATGTAATTGTTAGTGTTCAATTTCGAATTGAATTTAGAACGATCATTCCGCTGCTCATGGAAATCCTCATGTCTGATTTCTTTCACTTTTATCTCAAATTTTTTTCCTAAGATATTCTATTGCCTTTGAAAGCTCTTCAGAAGTTCCAATTATATTCAAGTCATCAACATATACAGTTATAATAGCAAATCCTTATTGTGATTTTTTTTATAAAAACACATAGACATATTGGATTATTTTGATATCTTTCTTTCAATAAAGATCCATTCAGGCGATTGTACCACATCCGTCCTGATTATTTCAATCTATATAGTGATCTCTGTAATTTTATTGAATACCACTCTCGAGAATTTGATGTATATATTTCAGGTATCTTAAACTCTTCTAAGATCCATATAAATATGTTATGACTACATCCATAAGATGCATATCCAGACTTTTATACACAATCAAGTCAATTAAATATCTTAATGTAATTGCATCCACCACTGAAGAATATGTCTCCTCATAATTAATACCACGCCTTTGTGAAAATCCTTGTGCAACTAGTCTTGTTTTGTATCTTGTGACCACATTATTTTCATTTCTTTTTCTCACAAGTACACATTTGTATCCCACAGGTTTGACACCTTCTGGTGTTCAAACTACGGGTCCAAAAACCTACCATTTTGAAAGTGAGTTTAATTCTGCCTTGGTTGCTTCTTTCCACTTAAGCCAATCATTTATATGTTGACATTCTTCAACAGATTTCGGTTCATTCAGATATAATATCAAGAGCAACATTATACGCAAAAATGTTGTCAATAACTATATTAGTTCAATTCTATCTTTTTCCTGTCAGGACATAATTTATTGAAATCTCATTATTATCTTTAGATTTTTCACTTTCCTCACTAGTCATGTCAAGAATTTCTTCATGGGTATTTATATCCTCAACCATGTCTTTTTTACTTATTTTTTGTTTTCGAGGACTTTTATCTTTGAAACCCACTAGTCTACCATACTTCTGGCATGTTCCAGACTCATTAGAGACAACTTGTTGTGTTGGGATATCGAATTTTTATGGTACATTTCAGCTAGTATGTGTGACTTAATTTCTTTCTTTGCATTTATAAATGCATCTAGTAATTGATTTACTATAATTTGCAAATGAATTATTTTTTGAATTTGAAGTTCACATTGATCTGTATGGGGATCTAAATGAGACAATAAGATGCATTCCATGTAATTTCTTTTTCCAATTTCTTAATTCATCCCCTTAATGTTGGAAAATTTGTCTCATTAAAATGAAAATCAACAAATCGTGCAGTAAATACAACACCCGTCACGGGTTCAAGATATTTAATAATTGAATAGGAATCATATCTAACATATATTCCTAACCTTCTTTGAGGACCCATTTTAGTGCGTTGTGGTGGAGCAATTGAAACATATACTGCACAACCAAAATTTCTCAAATGTGAAATATTTGGCTCACATGATAATCATTAGATTAAAGAATCTTCTGGTTGTGGTGGGTTAATAGGTTCACATATATCCCCATGAATTCGTTCTAAAAATGGAGGTTATTCAGCCCTTACTTTTCCTGGTGATGGTCTACTTATCAATTTTCCTTGAGAGCAAGCATCACATAATAATCATTAGATTAAAGAATCTTATGGTTCTTCAATGGGTGTCCATTCGAATTCTCAATAATTCTCATCATCATTATAGATCCTAGATGCCCCAATAAACCATGCCAAATTGTAAATATGTCTGACTCATGAACTTCAGGTTCATTGTTGCATGTGTTTCTATTACTCGTATATGAGTATACTATAATCCTGAAGATAAAGCAGACATGTAACGACCAGATCCTTACACATTATGATCCGACTGCTACGACATGCATACTTAGACTCTTCTATCATGAGATGAGTTTTGGTGAAAATTTCAAAGAACATATCTAGATTTTATTAATTAGATAGAAAAACTATATAAAAAGTTTATTTATCAAAACACCAGGATTCATAAAACATTAGCGTGGTGGTACAAAATGCATGTGTCTATAATAGTGAGTTTAATGGTTGGCCATTTGAGCGACGTCTAGTTCTGCCACCTACGTTGTGTCCTTACCTACAAAGTCTGTAAAAATATAGGATGAGTATATAATATACCCAGTACGTAGTTCTCACGTAGGGTAGTGACCAAATGCACAATCACAAGCAACATGTCATGAAAATATATGGTTGGGACCGAAAACATATAATAACATGTGGTGGTCGGTTATGCTTCCAACATAAATCTCTCTGCCCTGATGGGAAGATGAGGACGTAAGCGAAAGCTAACCCATCTGATGATTAGCGGGTTATGCAGTCAGTAGGGCCAGAGTCGCATCCAACATCAACCATTAGCATAAACGTAATATTGGACTAGAAGGGTGGCACCATACATACCCTACTAGTCCCTAGCGTAAACATAACGTAAGATTAGGCCTGAAGGGGTGCAACCATACATGCCCTGCCAACCTTGGAAGCATAAATTTCTCCGCCCTGATAGAAAGATGAGGACTTAAGTGGAAACTAACCCATCTGATGATTAGCGGGTCATTCAGTCAGTAGGGCCAGAGTCGCATCCAACATCAACCATTAACATAAACATAAGATTAGACTAGAAGCATAACTTACACCTAATTAAAACTTGATTTTAACGTAATCGTGAACAAACATAATACATGGGGTCCCTTGTAGAGAAACGTGTTCTAAACATGTAATGCAATATAACAATTAACATAATCATGCAACATGATAAAGGTACACTACCATAGAACATTTAAAGAGAGGGTGAGATAAACTACTTACTGTGATCTAGTTATTCCTTATTATTCTTTATGATTTGCTTAGTAGAGCTTTCTCTTTTTAAACTAGAAAGAAATTTGGGCAGAAATTTGGCCAGCACCTTACCCACGCTTTTCTCTTTTAGCCTCACAAAACTTCCTCACTCACACTTACTCTTTCACATGATTCTTTGTTACTAAGATTTATTTGAGAATGGGTTAAATCTTCAGGCAAAGGGTCTTATTTATAGTAGTTTTCAGCTCTTCTCAGTGTGAGAAATCATCCTACAGGTGACTTCTTTAAAATTACTTAGGGTTTAAGGATTCCCCTCAATAAGACACCTAATCTTGGCTAACGTTTGCCCTTACGTCATCATTCTTTGTTTGTATTCAATTTTAAGGTTTTTCCATGTATAACCTATAAGATCGTGGCCAAATTCAACGCATAATCCATGCTTCTGTCCAAATCTCGCTCTTTCTGTTCTTAGAATCTCGCTCTCTCCAGCTTTCATGCTGGTTTGGCTCTCGCGACTCTTGCTCTCGCTTTCGCTGTCGCTGGTCTCGCTCCTACTCTTGCTCTTGCTCCCGCTCTCTCCTACTTTCTTGCTGAGAATCTTGCTCTCTTTACTCTCTTTCTCTCCAATCTTGCTAGTTTTCATGCATGAGTTGCCTTCACTGCTTGTGGATTCCACTTACCCTTTTTAACTCTTTCAAATTTAAGAGTATATGGGCAATTAATTCACCTCCAATTCTTCCAATGAGCAGTGTCCAAACAAAAAGTTATCTACTGCCCGTTGTCTCCTGAATTAGCTAACGTCTAACTTCCAATTAATCCTCCCTGATTCTACTCCCTTATTCATTATTTTTGGATAATGAATAAATTTCCTATTTTTTTCCCATTCTAAATTTCCACCCCTTTAAATAAAATTTCGTCCTGCTTAATATTTGACATTTAATTTCCTGTATACGTACAAATCTGGGTTGTTACAAGACAACTCTTCCAATATACGTTTTTCATTTGAGACAGTGGATATGATATATAGATATTCCACACTATTCTTACTATCAGTCTCAATGTGATAACCATTGCAACATATATCTTTAAAACTTAGAAGATTTCTCTTTGATTGACTTAGAGAATAATGCATTGTCAATTGTAAATTTTGTTCCTTTAAGCAAAGTAATATTTGCTTTCCCAAAACCTTCGATCAAGTTTGTTGGACCTGATATTGTTTTTATTTTTTCTTTCAGCATTGTCAATTTGAAAAGTATTTTTTTATTTGTAAGTATTGTGTGTACTTGCACTGTCTGCGAGACATGGATCTACTTTGCTCATGTTTAAACACCCAACATATGAAAATGATCCATGTTTCTTCATCAAAAGAAAATAATTACAATAAGAAAAACAACATTTAAAATACATAAAAGTTACTAAAAAAAACATGAAGATTAGATAAAAGAAAACAACAATATTAAGTCTAGATATTCTCAAACTTAAAAGAAACACTTGATGTTCTACCAACTATGCCAATCTTCTCTTTAGAAGATTCAAAGAAGTTCGCCACATCCAAATTTGTCATATCGAATGGGTCAAATATGTCATTACCTTGGTATGCAAAATTTGCTTCCACATTTTTCTCTTTTTCCTTCAGGGAGGCTTGATAGAGGTCAACTAAGTGTTTTGACGTATGACAGGTACGTCACCAATGCGCAGTCATTCCGCATCGGAAACATTTATTTTCAATACTCTTTGAACTTTTATCTCGTGGAGCTTTTCATTTAAGATCATCATTTTATGTGATTCTTTTGAAATTTAAATGATTAGAACAACCACAATGAAAATAATAATTATTTCTTCCTCTACCACGACCATGACCTCAACCATGATTATTAACATTCACAACATTCACCTCAAGGAATGGTGTTGTTCCAATTGGTTGAGATTTGTGGTTCTTCATCAACAACTCATTATTTTTTTCGGCCACGAGAAGACATGAAATTAGTTCAAAATAGTTTTTAAAACTTTTCTCTCAATATTGTTGTTGCAGAAGCATATTCGAGACATGAAATGTAGAAAATGTCTTTTCTAACATATCAACATCAGTAATTTTCTCTCCACATAACAATAATTTCAACTGATTTTAAATAATGCGGAGTTGTAATCACTTACTGATTTGAAATCTTATAGCCTCAAGTGCATCCACTCAAGTGCATCCACTTATAACGAGTTTTAGGAAGAATAATTGTTTTTTTATGATCACACCTCTCTTTTAAATTTTTTTCACAAGATACGGGGATCTTTTATTGTAAGATACTCCATTTTCAATCCCTTGTGGAGATGATGATGAAGAAAAATCATAGCTTTTGCTTTTTCCGGACTGGATGTCGTATTTTCATCTTTAATAGTCTCCCCAAAATTCATAACGTCCAGGTGGATTTCGGCATCAAGTACCCATGACAAATAATTATTGTCGTTAATATGAAGGGACCAAATTCTAATTTCGTTTGATTTGTCATGGCAGCACTGTCATAAAATATTGTATTTATGTTAGAAATTTAATAGATATTGAATATCCAACCACCACTATTGATGGCAAACACCGACCGCAGCCATTCCACCAACAATCTGACAACCATTATTTTAAATTATGATAACTACAAATTTAGGGTTTGTTGACACACGAGTTTTTTGTTTTGTTGATGCTTATGACATAAAATCATCAATAAAACCTTAATTTAACGTTTAAAAATAACTATTAATTTAATAATATATATAAAACATTGATAAATGTTTATATTTAAATTGACACACAAAATTGTCAATTAAAACACCTTTGTTGATACAAAAGTACGTAAGTTCCGTCAAAACGTTGAATTCTCGATCTTTTTTATTAGTTCATAGTATTTTATAGTCGTTCATTATAGTAATTAAACATTAATAAAGTCACTTTTATCATGTAAGAAATCAAATAAACTTGTATGTAAAAATACGTTTGGGAAAAAATTGTCAGACACATAAGTGTTTTTATTTTAAATTTTTTTTTTTTATCAAAAGTCTTAAAATAAAAATAACTTATCTAGAAATGTCACATGCACAAATTTATAAAATGATTGCTTAAACTTAAAACAAATAAAATGCATGATCCAAAAGTAAACCCTAAACCCCATTTTCTAAAACTCCCAACAATACATATGTGCTTAAAAGACAATAAAATAAAGTGCAGTTTATAGTTTATTAAAAATATATATATAGAACTATTGAATAAAAAAAGTTTTCAAACAAAAGCAATCATCATAAAAATAAATTATTTATGTAAAAATAAAAAATAATTAAGAAAAATTGCACCGAATACCCCTAAAATATGAACTTAGCACCCTAAACACTCAAATATAGACATATGAACTTTGCGGATATATAAACTCCATAGTTATATCAACTTAACTTACCAAACAGCGAATCACTCATGTATTAGACATGCGAGCGAGAATATTCTATACAAAGAAGTTTGTATAAAACTGGACCACGAAATGCTTAGACTCATTATATAACGTCGTTTGTAATATAGACTTTCATTTCACCAGGATAACCATAGGTAACATGATCTTAATCCTGAGAGAGTTGTGAACTCTTGCCTATGAAGGCGGTCGTTTGATTTGTATAGGTGAGAGTGGCCAGATCGCCGACTCAACAAGCCTACCATTTTGGAGATTTGTCTGATTAGGGAGCTGGGAACAGGCTACACAAGATGAAATTCACTGTTTTTTTGAAGCAAGGATAAGTAGATAAATTATTCCCTTAAGGGCTGATTCTGAGTCTTGAACAATGTGGCGCCACACCCTCTCCTGGCCCAAGAGGGGTTTAATCATAGTGGGACTATAATCTATTGTTCATTAGAGGGATCAGTAGTACTTAAGGAGTTAGATATAACTACAAAGTCAAAACGGTGGCCCAACTGTACTTACGAGTAATTTATAAAGGGTCATCGTACTGTTGATTTATTATATCCAATGGACACATAAATATATTTGTAATGCGAAGAGTGCAGTTGTCGGTCTTTAGTGGAGTACCCAATAGTTAACGAATAGTGGATAATGTAATTAAAGAGTTTAATTAATTATTCACGTACTGTTGAAGTTTCAAGCTATAGGTCCATAAGGTTCCTTTAGTAGCTCAAAAGGATTTAGCTGAGAATCAGTTTTTGGGTTAATTTGAATTGTTCAAATTAATAAGAGATAATTTAATTATATATGATATAATTATATTATATTATAATTGACATAATGTATTTGATACATTATAGTTTAATTGGAGGAATAAATATTTGATTCAAATATATTTTATATGAATGAGATTCTTAGTTGTTGATTTATATTAAATGTCATAAAATAGAGAAAAAGAACTATAGTTTATCTTGTATATGATACAGTATTAAACTATAGGTTATAAATATAATATGATAAGTTGGTTATCATATTTATTTATATTATTTATTATTTTGAATAATAATCCATTTTTTTCTCTTTAACTACCTTAGTGGGTGGTTAAGTAGTTTTTTTATGGCAAATGAGATAAAAGAAATTAGTTTCTATTTTTTTCCCATACTAGTCTACACGACATATACAGAGTCTATACAATAGAGTTTATTCACAAAATGATTTAGAACATTACTATACGATAGAAAGTTTTCAATCTTCTTCCTCCTCTAAACTCAAATTTCCTCCTTACTAAAATAGTCAGAGCCCACAACTCCTGGACTCTCACCTCAAGTATACCGCAGGTTCCAAGTGGTTGTATCTTCTGTTTTAGTTCGTGATTTTCTTGAAGAGGGTCTTCAAGTTCTGTTGCTGTTTGTAGAGTTCATGATAGCTCGAGAGTTTTACAAGAAAAAGTGCTCTTCAAAGGTATAATCTCTTGAATTTTTTTTCTTTCTTAAAGAGCATGCTGTAAATTTTCTTAGAATGCATAATCTGTATGTTTTACTGTAAATTTTTGTTTTCAATCATAATGAAATTTGGACGATCTGCTTCCGCTCATGGATCTCTTTAAAACGAGTTCCTTCAGTAGTGTCCAATCAGTTTGGTTCGAGGAGTTCTTAAATAAGGTCTTCAAGAGTTGCAGTTGTTGTGTTCAAAGCTTGATTGCTCGAGGGATACACGAAGAAAAGTTCTTCAAATGTAATGTATCTCAAACCATTTATTTCTTGTAAAAGCATGTTATAGTTTAATTTTGAATGTATATCTTATATGTTTAATAATTAATAGAATTTGGCAAAATTAAACCCATCCTCGAACCATTTGATTTTATAAAATTAAGTTTATGTGGCATGTTTGTGAATGATTCTAAAATGGTTTAAATTATTTTTTTCATGTTCAAAATCATTCAGAAAATGCTTTTAATAATCTAAAATCAATTTTAATAGTATGAAAAATGTATTTAAAAGTGTAAAATTAAATATTGAATTTACTTTGAGTTATTAAAGGTGTAATTCAGAGTGATTTAAAACCTAATAAAATGATTTTATCATTTCAAAATCACTCTCAAACATTTCATTCTACTTTGAGAAAAGTTTTTAAAAAGCCAAGTCAAGTTCGAAAAATAGAAAAAGTAATTTTAAAATCTTATTTTTGTTTTTAAAATTTAGCTAAGAGTTCAAATGTTGATTTTAAAAACACTCTTAAAATTTAGACAAAAAGACAAGAACCAATAAATGTAAATGTTTGTAGTATTTATAGGTTTAATTTTAAAAAAATAAAATCAAAATCAAAATGGTTATAAAAAAGGCTTAAACTCTTATTATGTCACAAGGTCAAATTTATTCATAAATTTTTTATTTTAATTTGTATAAAAAAAAAATATGAGTTTAAAAGTCACCATCTAATAGAACATTGAACTATTAATTTTATGCAAGTTGTTTTCCTATTAAACAATTTAAAATTAGCTTTGACACAAAATTATAAGTTACATAATTCCATGAAGTATAGATTCACTTTGGTTTCTAAATTTATTTTATTTTGGTTCGGGTTTTTAAGTTTTTAAAAGCTAATATATATATATATATATAAAAGTTTTCAAAACTTAGTTTAGGTTATTTTGAAAACAATCTTGAAAATGAGAAAATAAAGCAAAGAAACCAAGGTATTAGTCTTTATAAATTTAATTTTCAAAAACCAAATGCTAAAATACATTTATTATCAAATGACTTTAGTTTTTGTATTTTGAATATTCTAAGTTTATTAGACACTACTTTCTTTGTGAGTCTATTTGTTTTGTTATTTACTTTTTCTTTTTTCTTTTCTTTATTTTTTTTGTTACTTGTTTACTCGTTTTAAAAATCAACAATGAAACCAAACTATCAAATAAGAAAAAGGAGAATGCTAAAATTAAGAGAGATATATAAATAACAATAACTAATTATAACGAAACACAAAGAACTAATAGGAAAGCAAATGTTACCCACAAATTCACAATATACTAAAGCAACTATTGTGCAAACAAAAAAGAAAATACAACTTGTAACATTGAAAAAAAAAAGCTCTTTTTTCTCAAACAGAATGAAAAAAAGAAAAAAAAAATCCAAACAATGATATGACTTTCTAAGTAGGGAACAAATACATAGTTCACATATTCATCTATACAAATAACATGTTCCTAATAGGCTCTTTTTTCTCCATATTCCAAACAACCTTCAAAACTAGATAAAACCAATGGCATATACTTGAAAATATTTCAACTTTAAAACTCTTGTAATTTAAACTTCTTTTTATCACGTTTGGCCGATAGAATCACGTTTTTTCCATACGGATGAGATTGAAGAATAAGCCAGTGGTTCTTAATGGCTCTTTTAAGTAATTTATAAACATTTCCCTACAATGTCAAAAAAAATGTTGTTAGAGAGTAACAATCCTTCAAATATCTCGATGACGATAGTATAATATAACCATATAATTATACTGCCATTCCACTTTGGGCCGTATATATGCTCCCATTCTATTAATGGACCTTCTTCTCATGTAATAGCAACATGGACCTTTGATGATACTTTCAATTAAATATAGACATGTTATTACATTTAGACAACTAGTATATAATAACTTTAACGAATAAACAAACATTAACATTATAACATCATAGAAAAAATGAAGAAATTAGTGATAAAAGAAACAAACCTTAGCAATAGACATAGCCGTTTGGATAACATAATTGCCATATTCATTTGTGCAAATTTGAATAAGTTGATCTTGAGTAATATTCTCCAAAATTTCAAAAATAATGTCATTAGAGTCACCTTCACAACAAGACAGACATTTTTCCATCACATTGCTTCCATACTTGTTGAGACAAAGTTCAATAAATTTGTTTCGAAGCTCTTCGATTATCTTCCCTCCTATGTTTGCTCCATCCAATTGAATCATAAATTGTATAACATAGTTCCTGTAGTTAAAAATTAATGTACATAATCATACGATCAATGATTAATCCAAACATAGCTAACTAGAATTAATAATATTTGCATGCATATGATAATTAATGAAATGAATTACCCATAAGGATGTGTTGAAAGATTGTGTGCATCTTGTATCAATGGAGAGATTAGGACTTCTCGAAGATGTCTTAACTTATTATTAGAATATTCAATGCACTCTTGGAGTATACAACAACCAGCTTGTTCTCTCGCCAACTCCAAGGAATTTTGTGCTATTCTAAGCACAATCAACTGCATGTCATATAATGCAACCGTCATTATTTCTTATTTTCAATAAACTTGTCAAATAATATTGTTTAGATGAAGTTTGGAAAAAACCTCATTGGGTTGAGGAGAAAGACTTTGGAAGCAACTCCTTAGCACTTGATGACCACCTTGAAAGTCTTTAGCCAAATGCAAGATAAGTGGACTTATTGTTAATGCAATCGTCCATTGTTGACAAGGGTATATCAAACGAGATATTAGTTTCACCACAACTCGATGTCTGTAAAACAAGATGATTAATTAATTAGAACACGGATGTAGGAGAATTAATTTAATTCAAAAGTGAAATTAATAGAAGAAAGTGAGAATTAATATATACAAACCCGAGATGATGAACGGAGACAGCTAGAAAGTGGCGTCGTGTAGAGATTAGGGAGAGAAGAAGATGATTAATTAAAGTTTGATTGCAAGATTGAAGAAGATTTAGAAGAAAGTTGTTTCCAAGTGGGTGAAGAATTAGTGAACAAAGATGTTTTGTTGTAAGTTGTAGAAGAAGAGTGATTAAGTAATCATTATCATTAATATTAGCATTAGCAGAAGACATTGCTTCATCATCTTCCATTAATGGCATTAAGGAGTTAGACAAGTAATTTTCCATAATTGAAGCCAATTTGATCGGAGAGAATGGGAGATCACCCAAATTTCTTTTTCTTGACAACGAAATTCAAAGTGTGTTGTTATTTATAGTACACAAAATGTTAATTATTAAATTCTATAAGGAATAGGAAACTCAAACTCTTATCTTTTAATCCTATTATAATTCTTAATTTTGAGCCTATTTTCAAATATGTATTGATTATTCGACCGACTGGAAAAAATAAAAAATATATATATTCTTTAAATTTTCATATTCTTTTAAATAAATTACTATAAAGTAAACAAGTTGGGTTTTCATTCGGATATGAGCATGCCTATTCTACAAACACAATATAGATTAAATTATTTGACAATTTCTAATTTTAGGTTAAATTTATAATTGGACCTTTGATCACAATTTTGGGTCTTCTCGGTACATGGATCATATTGTTTGTTATAATCTTCACAGATCTTATAACAAATCTTATATCTTTTTAAATTTTTCGATTTGGGATATATATAAAATCTCATGTTAATTTTGTCCGATATTCCACCTAATTATAAAATCTCTTTACACCTAATTAAAACTTGATTTTAACGTAATCGTGAACAAACATAATAAATGGGGTCCCTTGTAGAGAAACGTGTTCTAAACATGTAATGCAATATAACAATTAACATAATCATGCAACATGATAAAGGTACACAACCATAGAACATTTAAAGAGAGGGTGAGATAAACTACTTACTGTGATCTAGTTAGTCCTTATTATTCTTTATGATTTGATTAGTAGAGCTTTCTCTTTTTAAACTGGAAGGAAATCTGGGCAGCACCTTACCCGCGCTTTTCTCTTTTAGCCTCACAGAACTTCCTCACTCACACTTACTCTTTCACACGATTCTTTGTTACTGAGATTTTTCTGAGAATGGGTTAATCTTCAGGCAAAGGGTCCTATTTATAGTAGTTTTCTGCTCTTCTCAGTGTGACAAATCATCCTACAGGTGGCTTCTTTAAAATTACTTAGGGTTTAAGGATTCCTCTCAATAAGACACCTAATCTTGGCTAACGTTTGCCCTTATGTCATCATTCTTTGTTTGTATTCAATTTTAGGGTTTTTCCATGTATAATCTACAAGATCGTGGCCAAATTCAACGCATAATCCATGCTTCTATCCAAATCTCGCTCTTTCTGTTCTTAAAATCTCGCTCTCTCCAGTTTTCTCGTTGGTTTGGCTCTCGCGACTCTCACTGTCACTGGTCTCGCTCTCGCTCTTGCTCCCATTCTCTCCTACTGTCTCGCTGAGAATCTCGCTCTCTTTACTCTCGCTCTCTCCAATGTTCTCTCCAATCTCGCTAGTTTTCACGCGTGGGTTGCCTTTACTGCTTGTGGATTCCACTTACCCTTTTTAACTCTTTCAAATTTAAGAGTATATGGGCAATTTATTCACCTCTAATTCTTCTAATGAGCAGTGTTCAAACAAAAAATTATCTACTGCCTATTGTCTCCTGAATTAGCTAGCGTCCAACTTCCAATTAATTCTCCCTTATTTTGCTCCTTTATTCATTATTTTTTGATAATGAATAAATTTCTTATTTTTTTTCCATTCTAAATTTCCACCCCTTTAAATAAAATTTCGTCTTGCTTAATATTTGACATTTAATTTCCTCTATGCGTACAAATCTGGATTGTTACATTCTTCCCCCCTTAAGAACTTTCGTCCTCGAAAGTTTCTTGGTTCTTAAATAGATAAGGGTATTTGTCTTTCATCTCTTCTTCTCGTTCCCATGTAGCTTCTTCCATTTGTTGATTTCTCCAAAGAACCTTTACTAAACTTATTTCCCGATTACGAAGCGGCGTCTTTTCTTTTGCTAGGATGAAAACTGGAGTCTCTTCATATTCCAAGTTTTCACTTATTTGTAGAGGTTCATAATTTACTACATGTGATGGGTCAAACACGTATTTTCGAAGCATCGATACATGAAAGACATTATGTATTGTAGAAAGGGTAGGTGGAAATGTTAATCGATAAGTTACTTGGCCAATAAGTTCTAATATTTCAAAGGGTCCAATAAAGCGGGTGCTAAGTTTGCCTTTTCGTCCGAAACGCATAATGCCTTTCATAAGTTACTTTGAATTCCAACTCTTTTCGACGGTTATCAGCATAATTCTTCTGTCTGCTTTAAGCTGTTCGCATTCTTTCCCGAATTAGTTTAATTGACTTTGATGTTTGCTGCACCAATTCAGGTCTTGTTCGCTCCCCGACTTCATCCCAGTGTACAGGGGATCTGCATTTTTTTTTCCGTATAAGGCTTCAAAGGGAGCCATACCAATTGTCGCCTGATAACTATTATTATAAGAAAATTCTATAAGATGTATCTGCGAATCCCATGCTCCAGTAAAATCCAAAGCACATGCCCTCAACATGTCTTCTAGGATTTGATTAACTTGTTCTGTTTGGCCATCAGTTTGTGGGTGGAAGGCTGTGCTAAAATTTAGCTGTGTGCCCATTGCTTTCTGCAAACTTTTCCAGAACTTGGAGACGAAGCGAGGGTCTCGATCTGAAACAATTGATACTGGGATTCCATGTAACCGGATGACCTCTTTTAAGTACATTTGAGCTAGTGCTTCCGTAGTGTGAGTAGTCTTGCATGGTAGGAAATGGGCCGATTTGGTGAGTCGATCTATAATCAGCCAAATCATGTTGTGGCCTTTAATAGTTTTCGGGAGTCCTGAGATGAAATCCATAGAAATATGCTCCCATTTCCATTCTGGAACATTTAGAGGCTGGAGGAGTCCTTGTGATCGTTGCCGTAGAGCTTTCACCTGTTGACAAACCAAACATTTACTTACATAGTCAGCTATATCCTTTTTCATGTTACACCACTAGTAATGTGCTTTCAAGTCTCGATACATTTTGGTACTCCTAGAATGTATTGAAAAGCATGATTCATGAGCTTCCTTTAGTAGTTCTTTCTTGATTTCTTCATCATCTGGTACACATAGACGCCCACGGTAGAGGAGTGCAGAGTCTGGGGCTGTATAGAATTAATTGGTTTCTCCATTTTCTGACTGCAGTTGTTTGTTTACATATTTATCTATTTGTTATGCATCAATTATCCTTTGCCTTAATGCAGGTTTTACAATTAACTGTGCTATTTGAGTTGTGAAGGTTTCTGGTATTAGTGAGATCTCAGCTCTTTCAAGGTCATCCATTATGTGTTTGGAGATGGTACTTAGAGCTGATGTATGAGCTGACTTTCTGCTATAGTGATTATAGGGGTTGTGGTCAACTTTTCATTTAGTTCCTGGAAGCTTTGCTCACATGCTTAGTTCCAGACAAAAGGATTATTCTTCTTAGTGAGGTTAGTTAAGGGTAACGCTATACTTGAGAAATTCTTCACAAATCGTCTATAATATCCTGCTAATCCAAGGAAGCTGCACACTTCGCTGACTGTTGTTGGGCGAGGCCACTTACTAACTGTTTCAGTCTTAGTAGGATCCACTGAGATTCCTTCTTGCTTTACAATATGCCTTAGGTAGGCAACTTGTCACGTCCAAAACTCACACTTGGAGAATTTGGCATACAACTTTTCATTCCTTAGTATGGAAAAGACATCTCTAAGATGTTTTTCATGTTCCACCTCAGACTTGGAATAGACCAAAATATCATCTATAAATACGATCACGAAGTTATCAAGATAGTCCTTAAAAATTCTATTCATCAAGTCCATGAAGGCTGTTGGGGAATTCGTTAATCCAAAGGGCATCACAACGAATTCATAATGCCCATATCTTGTTCGGAAAGCAGTCTTGGGTATATCCGACTCCTTGATTCGTAGTTGATGATATCCAGATCGTAAGTCTATTTTGGAGAATACTGAGGCTCCTTGTAATTGGTCAAATAGGTCATCAATGCATGGGAGTGGATACTTATTCTTTATTGTCAACTTATTCAACTCCCGATAATATATACATAAACGCATTGATCCATCCTTTTTCCTAACAAATAAAACAGGTGCTCCCCATGGAGACACGCTAGGGCGTATAAATCCCTTATCTAGTATTCTTGTAACTGTATTTTGAGTTCTTTTAATTCCGCAAGTGCCATTCTATATAGTGCTTTAGATATTGGTTCAGCTCCGGGAATTAGATCTATACAAAATTCTATTTCTCGATTCGGTGGTAAACCTGGTAGCTCTTTTGGGAATATATCTTCAAATTCTCTTATTACAGGAATGGCCTTAATTTCATCCTTTTGGTTTCGTAAATCTACTACGCTTGCTAAATATGACCAAGCCCCATGGTTGAGCAAATGTTTAGTTTTAAGGCTGAAATTATTCTTGAGGCTGATGGTGTATTAGAACTCTTAAACTTAAATTTGGTTCCTATTGGAAAGGTGAATATGACCTCTTTATTATGGTAATCTATGCTTACATAGTTTGCTGCTAACTAGTCCATACCTAGTATTATGTCAAAATCACTTATGTCTAGGATGATAAGGGTCACCCCTAGTTTATGTCCTGATACTGACAATTCACAGTTTTCTACTACTGAGTGGACCAACATAGATACTCCGCAGGAGTAGCTACGGATAGAATGTAGCCTAAGGGCTTTGATGTTAATTGAGCATGTTGTGCAAATGTTGTAGAGATGAATGAATGACTAGAGCCCGAATCAAATAAAGTGAAGGCATAATACCTGAGGATGGGTAATGTACCTGTAACAACTGCATCTTGATCCTCTGCCTCTTGACGTGTAACAGCAAACACCCGTCCTTTCTGTTGTTAGGTAACCTTGTTACTAGTAAACTGGGTGGTCTGGGCCATTGATACTTGGTTGATGAGCTTTGGGCAAGCCTTTGTATAGTGACCTGTCTGGCCGCAGTTGAAACACACCCCTAAGTTCCGAAGACATTGCCCCTGATGGTGTTTTCCACAATGTCTACACTTAGGATATGTAAATGTTTGACTCTTCTGTTGTGACTGTACGCCCTAAGTGCTTTCGGAAATTTTTGCTTGCCGTTGTGAGCGTTGGAAGCCCTATTGGGCGAATTTCCTCTTTTGATTTAGCACGCATCCTTGTTCAGAAGTTGAGGTTTTGGCAGAAGTTGAGTAAGGCCGACTCGAGGGCAAGGGCATACTTTTTGTGTCGGAAGGCAGTAACAGTGCCTCGAATGCCTTCTCTTAATCCCCAAATAAACCTTTCCACCTTCTTCTCTTCTGTGTTCACTAGTCGAGGGACAAAGTGGGACAAGCGATCAAATTTTCGTTCATACTCTGCCACCGACATTTTCTCTTGACAAAGATTAAGAAATTCCACTTCCTTTTGACATCTCACTGTCAAAGGGAAATACTTGTTGTAAAAAGCCTGATTGAATTGCTACCATGAGACTGTACCTTTGATTGTTCTTTGTGTGGATTCCCACTAGAACTTTGCATCGCCTCTTAACATGAAGGTGACACAATTTACTTTCTGTTCTTCTGTGATGTTCATATGGCAGAAAATAGTTCTATTTCTATCCAATTCAATGTTATAGTTGGATGCACGGATGATTCGTCAAATATTGAAGGATGTAACATCCTGTATTCTCAAATAATTTTTTTTTTTAACTCAAACTTATGTCTACTAAATTATTTACTAAATTACTTGTTCGAAAATTCCACTTACCAGCGTATTTGGCGTAGCTATGGGCATCACTTAATAGGCCGAACCATCAAACACCAC
>NW_028325391.1:0-12364 GCF_027475165.1 Benincasa hispida
CACATCGACGGAAAGAGAAAAGAGAGGGAAGAGGAAGAAATAGGTGCGAATTATGGGAGAGAGAATATATGAAATATATTATTGTGGGAGAGAGAACATATGCATGGGGGAGAGAGAATATGCATGGGGAAGAGAAGTATACATGGAGGAGAGAGAAATACATAAATAAATAATTTTTATGTATATACATATATTATATATAACATAGGTGATGACTAAATTATAAATAACTACTGATATTAGTAAAATATGGAGGCCAATAAGTATTTTTTATAAAAAATGAAATGTTCAAGACATACGTAATATTTGTCTATTCTTAAGGCCTTTTATGTAGAAATCCATATTATCTATTTATCTTTCTATGTAGCAAAGAGAAATATAACCCCATTTAATCCTAAGGACCACTTAACAATATTTCTCAAAACATGGGCTCAAAAGGTCCATTTCAAAAATTGAGGGACCAAATGAACCTATAGCTAAAAACTCAAAGACTAAAAAGGTAATTTTCCTATTGAAAATAATTTATATCAAAAGAGTTTAAATAAAAATGATATTTTTGAAAAACATTTTTATCTCTAATCAATCCAAATAAATCCTTGGTTTTTCATTTTCAATTTTTAACAATTAAGTCTATAAATGATAAGAAACTTAGAGAAAATAAACTTAATTTTCAAAACAAAAAACTAAAAATAAAACAATTACTAAATATGGCCTAGATCGTAATGCTTTTAAACTTGAAATTTGTACTCTTTTGGTTCCTAAACATTTTGATCTCCAATGTTTCAAAATGTCTATTTTAATATTTAGACTTAAAAAATAATTTTTATCTTTACTATATTATTGGTCTACTAGTAATCACCTGTTAAATGATTGACACTAACCAATATGACTTGAAATTAACATGCTAGTACACATACTCAAAATTATCTCACTAGTTTGTTACAAACAGAATCAAAATAGACTAAAATAGTTTTTTTTTTTAAAAAAATACAAAATTTAAGGACTGAAATGAAAATTTAAAAGTATATGAACCAAAATAGAACAAATTTGAAAGTTCAAAAACTAAAATGAAGCTTTTGATAGTTTATGGATCAAAATAGAACAAACATCAAAGTAGAAATTCATCAATTGAATTTAAACAACTAAAAGTATTGAGATCTACATCCTCGTAGAAAAATAAAGAGAAACTAAAGTGTAGCCTCTAGTACAACACTTTGATTCAAGGTAATATTGACAAAACAAGGTTCTTGGTTCAAGCTTTGATTGTTCTTATCGAGTATCTGAGAATGCAAATAATGTCAACCCACTGGTTGAAGCTGATTTATCTTTTTATCTGAGAAGCCATCCATGGCAATGCCTTCATTTTCTGCAAAAAATCCAGGTTGTTTTGGTTGCAACAAAGGAATTTTACACCCTAACATCATAACTACCAACGACATCGTGGGTCGATCATTGGGCTGTTGTTGAACACACAACAAACTGATATTGATACATCTCAATACCTCTGAGAAATTGCAGGTTTCTTGAATTGTGTCATCAATCAATTCTCCTGGATTTCCCCCTTTCCATAATTGCCATGCCTATCAGTATAAGAAAGCATATTATTCCTAACCAATAATATTAGAAGAATGCTAATAAGCAAATTAATTCTAGGCTTACATAACCGATGAGATTTTGGTCATTCGAGTGACGAAATCCCCGGCTTCTTTTTCCACTAATGATCTCCAACAACAGAATGCCATAACTAAATGTATCGGATTTTATTGAGAACTGTCCATCAAAAGCATATTCTGGGGCCATATATCCACTGTTGAAAATAGAAATTTCTAAAAACTTATATCAACCAAACACAAACGTAACATGTTAGAGGAAGATAGCAAGAGTACTTACTAGGTTCCAACTACTCTTATTGTCTCTCCTTCGGTCTGATCCCCTCCACAAGTTTTAGCAAGACCAAAATCAGAGATTTTTGGATTCATATTCATATCAAGTAAAATGTTACTTGCTTTTAAATCTCTATGTATAATCCTCAATCTAGAATCTTGATGAAGATACACAAGTCCTCTTGCAATCCCACAGATAATGTGATACCGTTGCGACCAGTTTAATAGTTGACGTCGCCTTTCATCTGTCCATTTCAAACTTACTCAATCCAACTATGTCAACTTGAAAGTGTAAGACCAACTTTTTGATCAAAACATAATATATTTTGATTAATGGGACAAACTAGAAAATTTCAAAATTTAAGAGATTTTTACCAAATATAAAGAAATCCAAACTTTTGTTTGGCATGTACTCGTAAATTAGCATTTTCTCATCTCCTTGAATGCAGCAACCAAGAAGTTTTACAAGATTTCGATGTTGAAGCTTTGCAGTTAGGATTACTTCATTCTTGAACTCATTCGTTCCCTGTCCAGAGCTCTTTGAAAGTCTCTTCACAGCAATATCTTGTCCATCTGCAAGCTTACCCTGAAAATTCAAAGTTTCCTAAAATTTCTGATTTGAAAGGAATAAGAAGTTTTAATTATAAACGTGGCAAAATTACCTTATATACTGGTCCAAAGCCACCTTCTCCAAGCTTATTTTCAAGTGAGAAGTTATTAGTGGCACTATTTATCAAGGATAAATCAAACAAGGGAAGCTCCAAGTCTTCAGCTTCTAATTCCTCATGGCCATCTGAAATTGGCAAGCTTTGTCAATGTTGACATTTATATAGAGGACTAAACAGTAAAATGGGTTATTTCTATTGATGCTGGCAAAAAAATGGAACTTTCTTGTGGGGGGAGGGGAAGAAACAATAAGGAAAAAAAGTTAAGGATCTAGTTAGCTCCTTGTTGAATAGTGAAATCAACATGATGCAAAAAGATTTTAAGGGAAATTATCTATTCACTTCTGTTAAGTGTTGGTACAATTAAATTTACCATAACCCATTAGCTTAAGTTTTTGGATCAATGAGTGGTTTAAGATGGTACTAGAGCAAGAATCTTGTGTTAAAGCCCCCCCCATAATATTGATTTTCACTTATTGGGTCTTCTACAAATTTTCAACTAGCAAGTAAGGGGAGTATTAAAGTGTTGATATAATTAAATTTATCATAATCTATCAGCTTAAGCTTTTGAATCAATTGGTGGTTTAAAAAATTCCTTAAAGATATACATGATAGTAAAGAAAATATTTCTCTACTGATATAAATTTTAAAGGTCAACCAGATGCAAAACAATTATCATGAAAATTGTTTCGGGCAAAAGAAGAAAAAAAAATGGAGGTGCTTTATTCTTTCAACCAGATTTTCAGTCTTTAAACTATCTTCTCAAAATGTATTTTGGCATATATGTTTCGTAGTTTCAGTTCATCGGTATCCATTGGAATAAGAGCATTCTAACAAATACTGAAGACAAAATGGCAGCATGTGTTATACCATGTTGGTTTGAGAAATAATTACCTTTGCAGGCTGATCTCTTTTTGAAAGTGTAAAAGCATACGAAGGGGATAGCCAAAACTAAACCCACGGCAATCCCAACCAAAGCAATCTTCACCTTACGATTTAATCTTTTTGGTGCCTCTCCATGCTTGACTTCTTCACATCAAAGCAAAAGTTATATATTTGGTGCATATATTAGGAACCCAAATCATTTTTAATCTGAACTATCACTCATTGAGTACTGAAAAAGTAAATCTTTTACCTACTTCTGATGCCAGCATCTTAACATATAAATCCTGTCCAGCACCAGGAATTATTTTCAGGTCAATGATATCCCCCATCCATAAGACACAGCCACTTCCACTCCCACTGATATTTGTATTGGCATAAGCCGTACAAGAACAATTCCGCAAGCACTTTTGCTTGCATTCTTCAAGATTCATGCTTCTGTTTATCCACGTACGCGTTGTGTCAGGCAATTTCATTTGGTTGAATTGTGCAAAGTTGACTTCATCACTACAATTTATCGGTTTATTTAGTTCACAACCATCTGCAAAACCCCCTGCCTTCCAATTCTGAAGTGATCTTGGCTTAAATCCTTCTAGACAGCTACAAGATGGAACAACCCTAAAATCACAATATCCATAGGGACCACACAGAGCATAATTGTCACAAAAATCTCTTGGTAATGAATTGTAAACTGTCCATTCTCTCTCGTTTACAGACCATAAGTACACCGTGCGAACATAAATGGATTGGTTCATCACCAGCATCACTGTATAAGACTCATCTATTACAGTGTATTGGTAGTAAACCTCATCCTCATTGGAAACAAAGTGGAGTATCAAGTTTGGCGCTAAACCTAAAGGCCAGCTACTGATTGTCACGCCGTTCCATGGGCCATGCCTGAAATATTTTTTAGAGCCATTCCACATAACAGTCTCAGGATATTCATGAAGCTCCATCCTCCAAGTGAAGCTCCCAGGAGATGGGTCATTGAGATTTTTCCAAGCAGACAATCTTCTATTAATGTTATTTCTCAAGTCCCAACCTAACTTCATTCCTGGCAAGAGAGTGTCAGTGGGGTAATCGAAGCTCTGCCAGGAGTAGTTTTGGGGATTTTCAACATCCCCATCTCTCAGCACAAGATTTCCATTGTCCAATAACTGCAAAACCCCATTGGGGACTTTTCTCAGTAACCTGGCAGACCAAACAACGTCCGTGGTATTATGGCCATAGAGTGTAAGATTTCCTGTAGTAATGTTCATTACCAATACACCAGACGAGCCGTTAATGGGGTTTTCCCTGTTTGCAACCCAAACAGAGGTCGGACCTCGCCGATTCTTGAACCAAATTCCCAAGTAACGATCACCCAAAAGACCAGGACTGAAGAAACCCAATTCGAAGTTTCCATTTCTGGAGACCAGACTAAAGCCATCTCTGAGATATGGGTTTTGAACAGTTAAGGAATCACTTGCAGCTACAGACCTGAAGAGACAAAAAACCAAGTTAAATGCGATTAGTGTTTGAGAGAAAGAGTCCATGTGGATGACCAACTAAACTAGAGCCTAATGTTTGAAGTTTGATACAAAATACTCACAAGGTTTGTGTTTAAGGGTGCCTCTGTCGACTGTCAATTGATTGGGATAGCTTTGTCTAAAGGAAGAAGACGAGTAACAAGTTCCTAACAAGAAAATGAAATGTGTAAAGATCAAGATGGAAGTTGAACATTTCTCCGAGAGGATTGTTCAACCATTGCTTTGGACCCAATGTCACTTTCATTTTTCCATTTTCTATAATAACCATTTTAATATTAAACGTTGATGTTCGACGAAAATGTCAAATTTGATGACCATGTCCATATATGATAAAATATCAATTTATATTTCTAAACTTTGTAGGTAAATTAAAAAATAATATATTTTTTAAAAGTAATGACAAAAATAGGGTATATAGGAAACAAATGTACGTGAAAAAAAAAATCTTTGGTAAAACAAATCTATATGAAAAAAATAGATTTAGCTTCATTTATAGCTAGAAATTTAATTCAATTTTTATTTTACTGTAAGCCTTTAAAAATTTGAATTTTATAGTAAAAAATTCTACAAAAATAGAAAAAACACTAAAAAAATAAAATAAGGTGCCAGAAGTTGGAAAAAATGTGAAAAAAAATAGATTTAGCCTTAATTCATGGCTAGAAATTTGATTCAATTTTTATTTTACCGTATGCCTTTAAGAATTTGAATTTCACAATAAAAGATTCTCCGAAAATGAAAAAAAAATACTAAAAAAATAAAAGAATAAGACGGAAAAATAAAAGAAGACAAAAGTTGGGGGAAAATGTGAAAAAAAAATAGATTTAGTCTTAATTGTGGGTAGAAATTCGAGTCAATTTTTATTTCATCGTATCTGTAAGAATTTGAATTTCACAGTAAAAGATTCGCCCTTAATTCGTGGTTGGCCTTAAATCACGTGGTACACAATTTAGCCTTAAATCGTGGACGGAATACACTATTTATGTGCTGACTCAAAACTCTTGGACCCCATCCACGATTTCACAACCCTATTTTTGTAGTTTCAAGTCAACCCTATTTTTGTAGTTTCAAGTCAACCCTATTTTTGTAGTTTCAAGTCAACCCTATTTTTGTCAATAAATATTAAAATAACATTATTTTTTAAAAAAAAAACCCCTAAACTTTGAGATTATATCAATTTAAAATCTAAATTAATAATTATATCAATTTAATCTTGAATTTTGGGTTATATTATTGGGTTGTTCAGTTAAACATTTTCTATTATCAATAAAGATGTTATTCGATATTTATTCAATAAAGTCGTTAATTATAAATTTTACTTATAAAGACTAAATCCAATAAACTAAGATCCATGACCATTATATGAATACTTGAACTTTATGTGGAGACATAAAGATGGATAAAGTTCGAGTAAATAGCCAAAACGTTCTATAGTATACGAATACGGTTAGGTGTCTTATTCTGGTAACACTATCGGATGCAGCCCACTCTATAGTTGTTACAATTTATGATAAGGTGCTACAAACGAAGTGATCCTGATTCATTCATGTATTGATATGAGGAGTGAGAGTGTCTTATGCAATGAGTTTGCATAAGATTGGACCGAGAAATAAGTCACTCTTACTTTATAACGTTGTTTATTGTTTAAGACTGACTATTTCACTTAGATTACCTAGGTAACTCAATCTTAATCCTGAGCTAACTATGAAGTCCTGTTTATTTGGGATTATCCTTAGATTTGCATAAGTGAGGGTTGACTCAACAGCGTCGCCTCAATAAGCCTCCCATTTCAGGGGTAAGACCGGGTAGATAATTAGGGACATAGGATGCAAAATGGAATTCACGTCTACCCGATTTAGGAATAGGAGGAAGGTTGTTCTTTTAAGTGCTAAATTCAGGTCTTGAACAAGGAGCTCACCCTCTCATTGGCCCGAGAGGGATCCGATTTACTGATTGGATCACAAACCAATTGTTTATTAGAAGATCAGTAGAACTTAATGTGAAACACGAACCCTACGTTCCCTACTTAAATATGCTTATTGTTGAGATTAGTAAAATGAGGGATTTAATATTTAAGATATTGTGCAATTGTAGGGAAATGGGTAAAGGATAAGGAAATAAAGAAGGAAAATGCTTAAGTATTGGAAACTTGACTTTCTGGTGTTTATAAGTTAGCCTAGTAAGAAGAAATTTTGACTAACTGTTGGTTGTGAAAAGGGTGGCCAGGTATCGAGTAAACACTAGGCAAGCATCAAGTAAACACTAGGTAAACATCGAGTAAGCATTAGGTAAGCATCGAGTAAAAGCCATGCATGATCGAGGAAAGGATCGTGCATCAAATATGCATGATCAAGGAAAGGATCGTGCATCGAGTATGCATGAGCAAGGAAGGGATCAGACATCGAATTTGCCATCGAGTATCATCAAGTAAAGGCCAGATCGTGCATCAAGTAAAGGCTTTATGTGATCGAGTAAAGGTCATCGTGCATCAAGGAAAGGCCATCGTGCATCAAGTAAGAGCCATCGTGCATCGAGTAAAGGCCATCATGCATCGAGGGAAGGCCATCGTATATCAAGTAAGGGTCATCGTGCATCGAGTAAGGGTCATTGTGCATCGAGTAAAGGCCATCGTGCATGGAGTATGGGCCATGCGAGAGCTAAAAAGTGCTCAGTTGCTTGCAAGAATAGGCGCAAGGCACTGAACGCAGGGGCACTGGACGTGCGTTGAAGCATGCGACTGATGGGCTATGCGATGTCAAAGACAAGGCAATGAGGCTGAAGCTGTGCAGTGATGCTGGGAAGTTGTGCGATGAGACTAGGTTGATGTGTGCAGCAAGAGGCCTTAGGCAAGGAGCTTTTGCAAGCGTTGCCACACATAAAGTAAGCGTTGGATTATGTATTGGTTGAAGAAGTATGCATCAACCATGAGGCTAAGCGTTGTAAGTTGAGTGCGGCCATTGAACTATGCGTTGAAAAGCTTGTTAAAGAGCTAAGGTTGTTTGAGGTTAAATGTGTTGGCCGAGCCTTGCTAGTCATGCATGGGAGCCATGCAATGTGTTGATAAGCTTTGTCATGCGTCGATGATGTGCTATGCGTTGATGGATGCGATTACTATGCATCTAAGAAGGGAAGTATGTGTTGAGATAGAGCATTCTTGGATGTTAAGGAACAAAATGATAGCAAGATAAGCTACGTGGCTCAACAAAGTGAAATCTTAGCCAAACCATGTAGGAAGTGAATGCATACATGTATAGGACAAAGATGGAAAAGACACCTCAAAGTAAGAGGTGGTAGGGAAGTAGGTAGTGGCAAAGTAAGTAGATGACGCTCCAAAATTTTAGAAGAAGGAGGTGTCATGCGTTGAGAGTCTTAAGGGATGATGAGGATGGTCTCATAAAGGCCTATAAATAGCACCCCAAGAATTCACTTTAGCTCATAACAAAAATTCCCTTAAAAAAGATGTTAGGAAGAGTGTTTGAGGAAAAATTTAGAGAAGGCCTTGCATTGATCATGAAGAGCATGCATTGATAGCAAGAACCATGCGTTGATAAAAAAGACAAAAGGTGTAAGTGTTGTTCGAGCGTTGAGGGCAAACTGTAATATCAAGTTTAAACGAGGAGTTCTCCCAAACTACTCGTGCAAATCAGGTGATTCTTGAGCTAAAATCTCAGAAATTGAGTGTAGTTTCTGGTTACTTAAGAAAATTCTAAGTTAAGGGCGGTCAAAATTGAAGGAAATCGAGAAATGTTCATAGAATCGGGAACAGCTAGGCAAGGTAAAGAAATCTTGAAATTCTAAGCTCTTGAGTTGGAATTTGAAGCTCAAATTTTAAGGTAAGTTGAGACATTTCTAAACATATTTGTAGAAGAAAGTGTCTCAAAATAAGGTCTGAAATAATGAGTAATCTAAGCTTCAAAATGAATCTAGAAATTAGGATTCAAGGCATACCAGGGAACTTGGAAAGAAAGAAAGGTTCCATTAAAACAAGGTGAGTGGTTTATATTTTTGAATGTTTGGATGTATTAAATATTGGTACCAGTTTGGTAAATTTGACATGATTTGAAAATGTGTTTTCTTGGATTATAATTATTGTTCTTTTGTTTGAGTAACTATTTTCTCTGTGAGTTTTGGTTTGGATGTTTATTCCTATTAGTTTGACTGGAATCTGAAAATTGTACTCGGGATATTATTAGCATACTTCATGGACGTTTGATTGAAATTGTCAATATATCTGACTGGGATTATCCACGTGCCCAAGTATGTCTAGTAGGAATTGTCGACATGTGTACATTTGACGGGTTGTGTGGGGTACTGGAAATTGTTTTCTCAAACTGGTTTATAATGATTAGCTACATATGGAGGATTGTGTGATCATGCCAATTTCGTCTCGTTTATTACATTGAATTTATATATTCGATGGTCTTAATGTTGTGATATTGCTTTCCCAAAAATGTTTTGAAAGTAAATAATATTTTTCACTGAGAAATCTTGCTCACGTTTTTCGAATGTTTTTCTAAATCCCCCCTCCCCCCCCACCCCCATGTATCAGAACGAGGGCGGTGGATTTTTCTTAGAACCAGTCAACGGAGTGATTATGGAAATCACCTGTCTCGACAGCTGTATTAGGAGGATTCAGACACATGGTAGCAGTGTAACCTTATAATGGATAAATGATAATGTATTGTATAAAACACTTCTAATTGAAATAACTCATTTATGATTTGTAATAGGAAAAGAAAAAAAATCCTAGACAGTAGAAGTTCCTAATATCTATAGTCCTCACATTCCCTTTCGGGTTAGAGGGGTGAGCTCAGGAGGGGGTGTGACACTTAAGGAGCAAGATGTAATTTCGGGGGTAAAACATCTTTTTACCTAGCCGTTATTACGAACAACCTTTGAAGGGTCGAATTACTGATTATGGTTAAATCAAGTGGACACAAATATATCTATAGTGAGGAGAGTGTAACTATCGAGCTATAGTGGTGTGACTCGGTAGTTAATAAATATTGATTAATTCGGTCTAAAGAGTTTTAACCAGTTAATCTCAAATCATTGGAGCTCATGATCTGTAAGTTCATAAGGTCCCTTTACTAGCTCATAAAACGTGAACACCTTGAATTAGTAAATTAAGTGAATTTGAAATGATTTCAATTTGAAGTCTTCAATTGAATTTAGGGTTTCAATTTGAAATGTTCAAATTCTAAATTAGGATTTGAATTTTAATTGTTCAATTTCAAATTAGGGTTTGTATAATTATATTCGATATAATTAATGTTTAATTTATCGAAATTAAATGAAATTGGAGAGTTTATAATATTTAAATATTAAATACATGAATAAGATTCATGTTCAAAATTAGGTGTTTGATTAAATTAATATTTGACATTAAATTATTATTTAATTAAATTAAAGTCAATTAATTTTTCAATTTTAATTCAGTTTTAGAAATTGAAGTTTACAATTGATTTAATTTTGAATTAAATCAAATTTAAAATTGAAAAATAAAGATTGATAGTGGACTTTTTCATTTTTTAGGAAAACTTGAGTTGAACTCACTTAACTCTAACACCTAGCCCATTAGCAAGGAAGAAAGAGGTATCAATCAACATTACAGCTGATTAGTTGCATGTATCTGATACATAAAATACCTCAATTTAATCTGAGATGTAGAGGTTTTTTGTTGAAAAACTGGTTTTCCGTAGAAAATTATTTTTTTTCCCTAAAAAACGCTCTCTCATCCCTTCACATTTCACTTCAATCTTGAGTTTTACTATTCAAATTTAAGATTGAGAATAGTAGGTAAGATCTCCTGGTGGTTCACGGAGGTTTTGAAGCTGAGAATTCGAAAAGAGCAGCTTGGATTTGGAGGGTTCTACAAAGGTATGATGTTCTTGAAACCCTTTCCTGAAAAATTTAGTTTTGCATGTTTTTAGAACTTAAATTAAATGTAATTAGAGTGCTTATTGATTCTGATTACTTCCGTTGCATGATTCTACATCCTATTATATATCAATTTAGACCCTGAACTTGGAGAGTTGTATCAATTTAACCTCAAACTAATAATTGTATCAATTTAAACACTGAACTTTCATAAGTACATCAATTTAAACCATGAACTTTCATAAGTATATCGATTTAAACCCTGAATTTTCATAAGTGTATCCAAATAAAACATAATGGATGGCTTAAATTGATAGAGTTAGAAATTTCAGGGTTTAAATTGATATACTTATAAAAGTTCAGTATTTAAATTGATATAATTATTAGTTTGAGGTTTAAATCAATACAATCCCCAAAGTTCATAATTTAAATTGATATAATTATTAGTTTAAGATTTAAATTGATATAATCCCTAAAGGTTATGGGTATAAATTGTTGTTTTTTATAAGAAGATATTTCAATCTATAAATAAATAAACCACCCACTTTCTTTGAAGTTTTAATTTTTTTTTATATTAATGTTAGGTCTATGTTACTAATATTTGATTAATATTTTTATTATATTTCGATTATTTTTTATGATAAACCGAAATGTCAATTTATTCATCATGTCAATATCAAACTCAATGACATATAAAAATGTGATAGAATTGTTGACATATGGATGAAAACTTAAAACCTTTTCATTTAAAGTTTTAGGAGTTGTATGGACACAAAATATTTTGATTAAACTTTTGTGAAGTTGAATATTCTGAGTTTAAGGAGCAGGATTCAAGTATGGGTTCAGATAGTTTATGTTTGGGATACAAACTATTTATCTAGGTTGTATTTGAGGTGCACACCATTTTAGTCTAGATTTGGGAAGTCTGCATTTAAGGTCTGAATTATTTTAGTTCAAGTTTAGAGTTTATGTGTTGGGGTTATTGCTGATATATTTAACACAAAGTTCTTAATTTTGGAAGTGTATAAAAGCATTCTCTAACTCTATAGTATTACACAAAAATGTATATCTATGAACGATAGTTGCAAAGTATAGGCCACCACCAAGATGACACAAAAATAATATTGTCAAAACTCAGATACATAATTACCAAAGAAAAAAAAGAAGAAGAAGAAGAAAAGAAGAAGTTAGATTATCATTCAAAACTAATTCAAAAAGAATGGTTGATCAAGATCAAGCCTGTTTTTGTCCATAAACTTACAATACTAAAATAAGTTATTATTGAAGAAATTTAATTCCTAGAAGAAGCGTTTAATCGCTTTATGCTTTAAATTTTGTTTTGAAATAAAATTCAGAAAAGCAAAAATCAGCGAATTAAAAAATCAAAAACGTACTTTAATTTCAATGATTAAGAATGAAAAGGTAATGGGAAGGTATTACTTTTGTAGAAACTCTTTTCTCCAACAAATCAAACTTCTCCTCATCTGTGGGAACGCTTTTAAAAGGGTTTCCTCGCTATGACTATAGA
>NW_028325392.1:0-4000 GCF_027475165.1 Benincasa hispida
ATATTAATTTGAGTAACAAGCATGCTAAAACACCCAATTTCAATAAAAAGGTTTCAACTTGAATACATTTGTAGATTTCTACTTAATCCTTGCAAATTCCACGAAATTGACGTTCAAATTCTTCAGTAGACTACCAAAAGAATATTCTCTACTGATCCCAAACTTGAATTGAGTGGTGGAACTCTTGTTGATAGGAAATTTCTGTGGCTTTGGAGAGGGTTTGAGAGGAAAAGAAGTTGAGCAGAATTTTCCCAAAACTTCAGCATCCATCTCATGAATCTCAGAAAGTTTGAAGTATTTAATCTACTTCATCATGCACGCACTTCATCATTTTATCAAAGTAGCCTAGGTGTTGATTTAAGAAGAAATCCACCAAGAAATCCAAAAAATGGATAAATCCACTAAAACCGAAAAATCATCTTCAATTTTAAATTATATTTAACTTATAATTACATTAAACATAATTTCAAATTCAATTTCTGAAATTGAGTTTAAAATTGAAATTTGATTTGATTTTAAATAATTAATTAAACAAATTTAATTAATTAAATAATAATAATTTAATATCAAATATGAAATTAATAAAACACGTAATTCAAACATGAATCCTATTCATGTAATAAATATTTAAATCATCATTCAAATATATTGAACTCCCCAAATACATTTGATTTCAATAAATTTAAACATTAATTATATTAAATATAATTATTCAAACCCTAAAATTGAATTTCAATATTTCAAATTCACTCAATATTCTAACCCAAGATTTAATCTTTTACGAGCTAGTAGAGGGATCTTATGGACCTACAGATTATGAGCTCCAATGATTTGAGATTTAATTGGCTAAACTCTTTAAACAAAATTAATCAATATTCATTAACTACCAGGACATACCACTATAGCTCAATAGTTGCACCCTCCTAACTGTAAATATATTTTTGTCCACTTGATTTAACTATAATCAGTAAGTCGATCCTTCACTAGTCATTTGAATTTATAGCTATCTCAAAATTACCGTTTTAGCCTTATAAATACATCTTGCTCCTTAAGTCTCTATTGATCCTCTATTGAACAATTGGTTTATAGTCCAACTAATAAACCATATCCCTCTCTTTCATGAGAGGGAGGGGCTCTTTTGTTCAAGATTAGCAATCAATACTTAAGAGAACAACCTATCTACTAACCCTAAGATGGGTATGAGTGAATTTCATCTTGTAGAACTATGTCCCCAGCTATCTATCTGGTTTTATCCCAAAATGGGAGGCTTATTGAGGGATGGCATTGAACCATTCTCACATTTGTAAATCAAAGGATAATCCCGAATAAACAAGAATTCATAGTTAGCTCAAGATTAAGATCGAGTTACCTTAGGTCATCAATTTGAAATTGTCAGTTTTAACAGTAAACTGTTGTTATAAAGAAAAGTGACTATTTCGTTGTTTGGTATGCAAACGTCTTTTGTATAGGATGCCTCTACTCGCATGTCTCCACATGAATGATTTTGAGATTACATTGTTTGTATGAATATACAAAGTGGGCCGCATCCATTGTGTCCCTAGGACGAGGTACCCAATCTCATCCATATACATATAGATCTTTGTGGCCATATACTAAAACTTGATCCACTTCTATGTCTCTACATAAAGTTAAAGTATTCATACCAGCCATGGGTTTGTTTATAGGATTTTATAACAGAATGCAATTTCAATAACACTTTTATTGAATGAAGTCTCGGTAACACTTTTAATGCAAAAATAGAATATGTTTAGTAAATATGAACTCCAAGTTTTAGGACATTCCCAACCAAGGAACAAAGAAATATATCTATAGTGCAAAGAGTGCAGTTGTCTGTCTTTAATGGAGTGACCGACAGTTAATGAAGGTTGATTAATTTAACTAAAGAGTTTAATTAATTAATCTCGTATCATTGGAGCTTCAATTTATAGGTCCATAAGGTCCCCTTTGTTAGCTTAATAAAGATTAATGAGAATCAAATTAATTTTAGATTAATTTAAATTATTCAAATTAATTAAAGGAGTTTAATTATATAAGATACAATTAATATGATGTATAAGATATGTATAATAAAAAGTTTTAATGAGAGGAATAAATATTTAATATGATTCAGATATTAATTATATATATGTGATTCTTATATAAACTATAGGGTAAAATTAATATGAATATAATTCATATTAATACTATAGGTTATATGAGAGAATATGAACTATAGGTTATATTATATGTGATATAATATATGTTAGAGTACAAAAACTTGCAGCGGAAGAAAATAGAATCATTAATCATTCTAATTCCTTAATTTTGACATCAAAATAAATATGTTCATAGGGTATTAAGAATGTTTCAAGACATACCTTTGAAGAATTCTTCGAAATCCAAGCTACTCTTCACGTGATTTCAGCTCTAAATCTTCAGTGAACCACCAAGAGATTTTCTCTACTATTCTTAGCCTTGAATTTGAGTGGAACTAAAAAATGAAGTGAATTTGTGAAGGGAATAGAATGGGTTTCAAGTGAAGCAGTGTTAGGTCTTCGAAGGATGTATATTTTCTATGTTAATTCCCCCAAAATTGTGTTGATTATGTGCTTCAAATATTAATTTTTTAGATAAAACAATCCGCAAGACATTTAGAAGTCATTAAGAGAAGATTATGTAACCAAGAAATCAACAAATGAAGAGAATCGAGTAAACACCAAAATTCCATTGAGTACCATCAAATTCCATCGAGTATTTAGTAGAATACTATAAAGTACAATTGGGTAAAGTTATTAAGTAGTCACATCCCGCCCTGAGCCTGCCTCTTGAGCCCGAGGGGAGGCGTGAGGACGGCAGATACCACCCTTTTGTGATTACTACTGGCCATCTCTATCTTACTACACTTAGTAAACTTTAAGCCTAAAGATGTAATCAACAACTGTTTGACTAAGCTCATTTTATTACAAATAGTATAACGTTTATACAACTCTCAGACTTAACTATAAAGTTTACTTCAACAACTCTAAAATAGAAAGTGTGACTAGGGCTGTGGCAGACATTGACCTTAGCAGCACCTTGAAACTTCTCACCTTTTACTACCTGGAAAGAAAAACATGAAAGAAAATAATGAGCTTCAAGAAGCTCAGTGGGTGGTAAGCAACTTTTAGAGTCTATTTCAACTCATAAACTAACAAACATATCACAACTACGAGGTTAGTACATTCAAACCTCAGCCTCGAATGAGTCTGTTCTGAACTCTATCTACACTCACGGTAGATAGTTAAACTAATACTAGTCATAAACGCTTACTCTCTTGTGTTCCTTATGTTTCCTATGTGCACATAGATCCACGCTTATGGGCACAAAAGCTAGGCCTGTCGGCCTTCTTACCATCCCATACGAGTTTCCTCTCATAGGCTCAAGAACTAGACCTCTCGGTCCCCTGACCATCCTGTGAGGTTCTGTTCCAGGCTCAAGAACTAGGTCTATTGAACCCCTGACGGTCCCGTTCACATATTCTCATTCTCATGCTAATTACTCATTCACAATATAAGCATACATATACTCTATAAGATATGCTTAAGACTTAAAGGAAATTACCACTCGCCTTGGTAAGGTAGGAACCTTTCTCTCTAGAAGTTCTTTGGTTTCCTTGGGCTCCCTTTTGAACCCTAAATTCCAGATTCAATTTTAAGCTCGGATTACTCATAGTTCTAAACCTTATTTCGAGATACTTTCTTCTACAAACATGCTCTAAAATTTATCAAGAAGCTTACCTTAAATTCTCATAATATAAATCTTCGTGGTTTGGTCGGAATCCTCGAATCATCAAGATTGACCTAAACTTACCTGAGAGCTCAACCATTCTGTATTTTCCTCATTCTCTAGTCTGATTCCTTGGAGCTTTTTCTTCCACAGCCCTACTTTGAAAACTAGACTCTTAGATATTTCAAGTGGCTTTGAAATCACTCAAAACGCACAAGTAGTTTGGGAGAACTCC
>NW_028325393.1:0-57110 GCF_027475165.1 Benincasa hispida
AAATCATCGCAGCATTGCAACACTAGGAAGAGCGTTATAACACTGGCGTTGTGCAAATTTCGAAGCATTGCAACGCTACAAGTAGTGTTGCAAACTTCAGAGTTGCGAGCTAATGTCACAAATTAAACATTGTTCAATAATATAAAAAATGCATAATTCGAACTTTTGATGGTTTAATCTATGCTATATACTTTATACTAATTGAAATATATCCATGTTGGTGCTACTCTAACATTGTTATCTTTAGCAATGATGATAAACTATTTGTAATTTAAATATAATTATTTTTAAAAAGGAGTTAGAATCACACACATATATATATTTTGATAACACGTGGGATGAGACGAAGATCAAACCTTCAACATCAAAATTGATAGTATATACTTGATATTAGTTGAGCTATGCTCATTTTAGTATGTTAATATATCTTTCATTCGGTTACTTGGACCTATTTTATTCATATATTTTTATTAGCTTTAATTTAACCCAAATGCTTTAATTTACAACATAGGATTGGAAATGACACATTAAAATTCCACAAATGAAAAGACATAATAATTTTAATAGTAAAAAGTGTGGATAGTGGGCTCTTTTTAAATATAAAAAATATTTAAAAATATTTACATTTTATAGTAAAAAGTTTCAAAAGTACAAAGCCCTTTTGGGACTTTTTGGTATAAAGTCTAAATATTTTTTAGATTTTTCTTTTTATAAGAATTTATTTATTTATTTGCATTTCAATTTGCATTTTAATTCTTTTCTTGTATCTTCTTTTAATAAGTAAATTGAAAATAAACTGCACTGATAGACAGGACGATTTGAAGCTCATTTATGGGCAAAGGGTCTTGAAATCCAACACAAAAGAAGAAGGGAAAACAAGGTAAAATGCAATTTAGAAAATTATCTTATATCAATTTTGGCCAACTTCATATATTAATTATATTTGGTGTTTGTGGATACGGCAAAGCTCCTTATTTCTCCTTAGTTGGCAATAGGGGTGTTCATGGACTGGGTTGGGTTGGGTTGAAAGACTTTTTAGACCCAACTCAATTGTTCGGGTTATAAATTTTTTCAACCCAAATAACCCTTATTAAAAAAGGAACCCAACCCAAACCAACCATGAAATATTTAGGTTGGTTGATTCAGGTTAATCGGGTCATTTATTTAAAATTTTGTTATAAAAATAAGTAACACATAAATATGTAAAAATCTAATTTAATTGTTTTCATATATTGAATTAAGATTAACAACTCAATTTCAATTTATATAGTGAAAATTTTATGTAGATAAACTACTTTTAAAGGTTGTTGAAGAATAAATTATTCAAAAAATATTGGAATTAAATAAAATTAAAATCAATATATGTATAAATAATTGTATTATAAGTGATAAAATAATATATTTTGAAGTTAATAATAAATTCGGGTTGGTTCGGTTTGGTTCGAGTTATATTAGGTGAACCTATGAACCAACCCACCATTAAAAATTTCATTTATTTGAACCCAATCCAACTCAAATGAGTTGATAACCCAACCCAAACAACACCGGTTGAGTTGGGTTGATCAGTTTTTTCGGACCATCAGGTTTTTTGAACACCCCTAGTTGACAATTTATTTCGATATTTTTGTTGATGTAATTAAATTACAAATACCATTACATGCATAAATATAAAAGTATATTTGATAAATGTGTTTAAATAAAAATAGGAGCTATGATGATGAAGAATTAGCTGCGGAACATAATTGTCACTAATTTTTCGATATCCTTTGATTATTCTATTTGTTTCAATAATTATACTTGTTTATTATCATTACTTTTTTTTTTAGAATTAGGATATTACATTTCTATTTCTTTTTAAGATGAATATATTAAATTTCTATTAACGTATCGACATTTTAATATATTTATCAACATAAGAAATAAATCGACATTTTTATCGTACTATAAAGAAGAATAATGGAATTAAAAGGTAACAGTAAAATGTAAGAATATAATATTAATCATAAGTACTTAAACTTATTTAAGAAGTGTAGATTATTTATTAATTAATAAATTAGTAAATAACACCAAATTTTGTTAGTTATTATTACTATTATTTTAAATCCAAATTTTATCCATAATGCTTATAAAAAAAAACACTATAAAAATCGGCAGTAGAAAGTACCTTCTCCCGACAATGGTTTAAAATGTGGATATAGGTGAAAATATTGAAGTCTTAATTTTATAGAAATATTGATAAAATGTCAATTTCGATGGATATTTCTAGAAAATTATAAAACAAAATATTTTGAAAAATAAATTTAAATTAATAAATAAACATTTTATGATTTTTACGCAAGTTAACATGTCTATTTTTTATATTATACTTATATTAGTAGAATTTTCATGCTTCGTTTCTATGTTTTGTGGATTAATTTACGGTATAATGAAAATATCGATTCACCCCTCATATCAATGTTGAACCCATGGAAATGTGGAAATCGCAATACAAAATATCGGCATGTTGACGGAAATTTAGTACTATGCTCCTGACTCCCGATAGTCTTATATTTCAAATTCGATAAAACTTTGACATAACACCTTTGGCGACAAACTGGAAAAGCGTCAGTAAATTACAACTATGTTGACAACTCTTTTTTCATGAGAAAAATACTTTTTGTCAATGGCTTTGCCATTTGATGGGAAATGTTTTTTAAAATAAAATATAAGAATGAAAAAATATATATATCTTTAGTCCTTGAAGTTTGAAATTAGTGTGAAATTGATTTATGAAGTTTCAAAAAACTATACTTTAGTTTTTAAGTTTTGGAAAAATAGTTTAAATGATCCATCAACTAAACTTATTGAAGAATATAAACTCATACATCAACATCAAGAAGTTGTTTCATATTTCTTTAATTTTTGCAGTTAGTTATTGTAACTACTTGTATCAGAAATTAGTATATAAACTCATCATTTACAAATTTTAGATAGAACAACATATACATAGCTTCAAGAAAATCTTGAACAATCTGTAAAGAAAAGGGTCTGTGACTTAGCTTCTTAATAAAACTCTCTCCTTCCTGTGAATGTAGGCTTTCATAGCCAAACCACGTACATCGCAGTGGAAATTTCTTCTTCTCTTCTCATCGTCTACAAGATCGCTCATTGTTTACTTTTTTTTTTTCTTCAAATCAGCTAGAAGAACAAATGATCGTCTACCTTTCTTCCAGCAATTGTCTACACAATTGCAGGATCGTCTACCTCTTTTCTTCTGCCATCGTCTACCCGACTGCAAGCATCCTCGTCGTATAGTCATAAACAATCGCACATATTAAAAAAAAGGCATTAGGGTTAGAAGAAAGAAAAGAATACAAAAAGGCAGAGAACGAGAGAATCTGAAAGCTAGAGAGAGAAAGAAATTTTGTTTTGCATTAATCACCCATCAGAAATCAAAAGTCTTTTTTTTTTTTTTCATTTTCCATCAGACAAAAATCAGTGGGATCAACCACGTGTAAGCCATCAGCTGGAAAATCGTGGGCACTTATCAACCAAGTTCTCTACCAACTAAAGAAATTTGGGGCAAAGATCAAGGCCTCTCGAATTGGATCTAGGTAAAGAGCCTCATTTTATTCTTCATCATTTGGGCTAATTAGCTTTTCTTTTGCAGAAGCAGACCCAACGAAGTGGTAGCAGGCCAAACACTTATTAAAACCATGTGCATGTTGAAATTAAATCAGTCTTATTGCAATAGTCTTTTGGCAACAAAATTGGCCATATTACTTGAGAAAGATACTATGATGATATCAACTACTTCTTCATTTTGGGTCTCCCATCTTAATCTTCATTTGACATCTCTTTTGATCTCTCTTTTCAATGGCTTATATTCACTTTCTTTGTAAGTTACTCCTTAACTTGCAACTTCCAATGCCCAATCTTTTCCATCAAATTTTGTGACTCCCTCAAGACCTTCTGTCTTTGATATTGGTGATCCAAACTTTTTTAACCAAGTGCTCTGATGCCACTTGTTATGATTTATAAGAGATACAAATAATTGCATGATAAAAAAAGTTATATGTCAAACCCCCACTTCACAAGTTAAAGCCAAAAAAGTTAACGATTATAAAATAACCTGAAAAAGAGTGAGTCACAATAATGTTATTTGAAAGACATTCCGTTCTATGAAATCACACCTACGTCTGAGAGACATTCCGTTCTATGAATCCAAACTAGGCGGAACCCAGTTCTATGAATTCACACCTATGTCTGAGAGACATTTCGCCTAGGTGAAAAGAAATCCACTAGAATATAACTTAGTTTTTACAAAATACGCTTCAACTAAGACTACTTAAAGTCAGTTTACTCACAACCGAATGCTAGCGAGTAAGTTAGGCTCCCCCTAACACTGATACTGCTTATGATGAGTCTACAAATTTAGGCTTCCTCTAAATTCGATACCACAACAACCATTTCACCCCCTTTTCACATGCTAGTTGAAGGAATGCTCAACCAGCACTCTACCATAGCAAAACTACTTAATCGACCCATGTTTCAAAGAACCATCATGCTTCTTACTTTGATTAAACAGCAACACCGAACACATGAAATCCTTCTGAATTACAATGAAATAGTCCACAATAGCAAGAATACAGCTTGCCCTAAAGCCACACAGAAGGTACAAATAAAAGCAAGCCTCGGTAAAAAAGCCACCAACGGCAACAAACCAAAAAATGAAAAATCACCCCAGCAAATTTGCCCAATAAGAAAAGAATACCGGCACCAAGTCAGAGAAAAAATATCCAACAAAATACAAGAAAATATTATCAGCCAACCAACACCGTAACAAGTTCTCCCTTTGATATAAAATTATCTTTTATTGGAAAACCAACCAAATACACGAGGACGAGAAAAAAAAAAACACACCATTTCAATATTAATCAAAATAGATTTCGAGATACATCCTGAACATCAACAACAACAAAAAAGAGAAGAGAATAGGAACAGCTCAAAAACAGAATAACCACCATAACAATCAACAATCAATCATCTCCCCCTTTTTTCAAGAAGAAAATCAATTAGACGGCAGGGACTAGGAAGATGAAGCATCATCAGATCGCGGAAGCGATGTACTTAAAAGATGGACCAATGCACCAATTTCAGCCTAACGATTAGTCAGATCATGAATAATAGTGCTCAATGTATGAGGCTCAGAGGTCATAATGCGAAAGATGCGAGTCCCAAGCTCAATAGGAATCAATAACCAACCTCCCAGAACCTCCAAATCCTTAGGGAGAGGAATGTTAGAACTCTTAAGAGGATGGATGTTGTGCACAGTGTCGGGGACATGTGTACCCCGAAAATCTTGTAATTGAGATTAAGAAAGTTGGGAATAGGGCCTCGAGCATCATTGGGGCCAAGAATGGCTAGTTATTGAGACAACAAGATACTAGGGAATAAGTGTGGTAAACAGATAGCAGCTTGATTGCAAAGGAGTCAACATGGCGAAAAAGTTGATTCTATGAAAGCACCCCAAAATCAAAAGTAGAGAAAGTTCCAATCTGATACAGAAGACTGGCCAAAGAAGGAGAAAGACTGGACCCATGAGTCAAAGGATACCAATTAGCAATGCCAATTCAAAATAAAATAGCATACTTCACACTGAGCGTAGAGGCATACAATTGACCAGATGAAGGCCACTTAGACCAAGTACTACCTGTAAGCTCAGCAACAATATCCTTAATGGAGGGATGAGGCTCACTAAGAGGAGGGGAATCAACATGCCCTAGATAGTCATTAATATCAATAAGAGAAATGGTAAAACAAGTGCCTATAATATGGACCTTTTGATAAACAGGAGAACTGGGATCATTGAACTTTGAAGGAAGATTGACGATGAATTCCTTCATCAACTGAGGATAAAAGGGACAGAGGTCCACAACAGTTTTGAGAAGCCCAACACAATGAAGAAGGTTCATAATTTCCAAACAGAACATGGTTTGATCAGACATAACCTTCTCATCAGCAATATGTCGCTGCACCCCATACTTCCATTGCAAAACATTGTCTTCACTATGATAGGATATCCCATCGATAGGCACAGAAGGAATATTAGAAGGAATTTTATGATGAACAACTCTTGTACGAGGCTTGTTCTTAACAAAGGCAATGTCTTCTTCATTGCTAGAGACATAAATCTACATAGAAGGGTCAGATTCAAAGTCAGGGCTTTTCTTCTTAGGGGGAGTTCTTTTTTATAAGAAGAACGTAAGTAACATCTTGGAAACCATTAGAAACCTTCTAAGCATCAACCAAAGAGATAACATGAGAAGAACCAAAAATAACATTATCAGTATCAAGAGCAACAACATTAGTATCAACAACATTACAGGGTATCGTATCGGGAAGAACAACAAAATCACTAACAGATTTAGGCCCAACACTACAAGAAAGAGGAATATCATATTCAAAATTATAAGAGTGAAGGATAGAGAGAATTGTTGCACCCTATTTAGCAACAAAGGTACTCGACAAATTCTAGACATCAGTAGAGCTTACTAGAGGCTTAGTCTCATCATTGTTAGCATTCTTCACAATAGAGCCATCCCACAAAACCATAAAAAGAAGGTGAATGACAAAGGGCTCCGACTGACTGGAATCACCAACATGCAAAGAGGGTTAGACAATAGGCACATCTTCAACAGACTTCCTTAATCTCTTGGAAGGGATATTAGAAAGAAACGAATCTTAGCGAGATCGCTTGGAAGAGGATTCTTCAACGGAAGCATCGAGAATGTCTGCCCTAGCCAGCGAAACATTCGGACTGACATGTCGTTTTTTATTAACCTTTTGCTTCAGTATTTCCATTCTCTTTCCAGAAGTATGAGTATCACTTCGAGTATTTGAAGAATATAAGCTCAAACATTCAACATTCAAGAATGATTTCACATTTCTTTAACTTTTACAGTTAGTTATTATAACTACTTGTATCAGAAATTAGTATAAATATTCATCATTTACAAATTTTGTAGATACAACAACATATATAGCTTCAAAAAGAACTTGAGAATATGTAAAAGGAAGAATCTATGACTTAGCTCTTAATAAAACTCTCTCCTTCCCGTGGATGTAGGCTTCAATAAGCCGAACCACGTATATCGTTGTGCATCTCCTTCCCTTTCATCTCATCGTCTACATGATTGAATGGTTGTTCTTCATTTTCTTCTTCCATCGTCTACACGATTGCATGGTCGTTCTCCATTTTCTTCTTCCATCGTCTACACGATTGCATGTTTCTTCCATTGTTTACTCAAAGCAGTCGTACAGATCAAACAAGAAGACATTAGGGTTAGAAGAAAGTGTAAGGAATTCAGAAGGCAGAGAACCAGAGAACCAGAGAGCAAAAGAGAGAGAGAGAAAATTAATTCTATATTAATCACCCATCAGAAAACATTTTTTCTTTCATTTCCATCAGATAAAGAGTAGTGGTTCAAATGACGTGTAAAGCATCAGCTGAAAAATCGTGGGTGTTTAATAGCCAAGTTTTCTACCAAATAAAAGTAATTTTGGGGCAAAAGAACTGGGCTCACGTTTGGATCAGCAAAGACAGGCCATACAAGTTTTCATCATCTGGGCTGAATTCAACAAATATAAAGAAGCAGGCCCAACAGTATTGACCATGAGGAAAAGTAGTGCTGGAGAAAAAAATATAGGTAGACAGTTGAACTCAACATGATTAGAGAAATACGGCAAAAACCAACACCACAACCGTTTGAGGATTAAACCACTAGTGAAGAGGGAAAAAATCAAATTTAAAGAGTAAACCACATGAAATGAAATATGGTGAGAATTAACTATGGGTTGGTAAATTTGAACTTTGACCCAAATCTCTCCACTTACCAAAAGAGCAATTAATTTCTATAAATCAATTCGGCACACCCCAAGAGTAGCACGTAGGATTCAAACTAAGAAACATCCAACAATTTGGTAAAGATGTCCACAATTTGTTTATTAGTACTTACATGTTCAAAAGAGATAACCTTAGACTCGACAAGTTCTCTGATGAAGTGGTGCTTGATATCAATGTGCTTAGTCCTGCTATGTTAAACATGATTTTTGAAAATGTGGATAGCACTCATGTTGTCAAAAAACAAGGTCATGACATCTTAGGCAACGTCATACTCCTGAAGCATCTGTTTCATCTGTAGGATTTTTGTACAAATACTATCAAAAGCTATATATTAAATTTCAATAGTTGACAAGGAAACACAGTTCTGCTTCTTGCTGAACCAAGATATGAGATTGTTTAATAGGAAGAAACATTCCTTGGAGGTGCTTTTTTTATCTTCTAAATTTCCAGCCCAATTAGCTTCGCAATATCCTACGAGAACACCATTAGAATCAGAAGAAATAAAGAAGGCCATAGTACATTGTCCCACTAATGTATTTGAGAACCTGTTTAACACTTGTCAGATGACCTATCTTCGAATTAGATTAATATCTAACACAAATGTGTATAGTATAAGTAATCTCTAGATGACTGACTATCGAATAAAGAAAACTTCCAATCATGCTTTTGTATAAGCTTTCATCAACATTTTCAGCATCGGGTCTTTGGTAAGTTTTGCATGAGTTGGGGCTAGAGTGAGTTTGGGAATAGTTTTTTCAAGGCCAAACTTTTAAAGAACAATTTTGGGATACTTTGCGATATAAATATCCCATAATGGAGTTGTTTGACTTGAAGACCAAGAAAATTTATTATCTCCCTCACCATGCTCATTTCGAATTTAGCTTTCATCTGATTAACAAATTGATTTATAAGAGACTATCGTGATCCTCTAATTACAATATCATCAACATATATCTAGTTGATTATAAAATCTCCTCATATTCGCTTTATGAATAGGGTTTTATCAGAACTGCCTTTGAAATATCCTTTCTATAGCAAGAATTTTGTTAATCTCCCATACATAGCCCTTGAGGCTTGCTTTAACCATACAAAGCTTTTCGAAGTTTGTACATATGCTAAAGACATAATAGGTCTATAAACCCTTTTGGTTGTTTAACATAAACCTTTTCATTTAGAACACCATTCAGAAAGGTGTTTTTAACATCCATCTGGTATAATTTAAATTTGAGCAGATGTAATACTACAAGAAGTAGACGAATAGCCTCCAACCGAGCCATAGGGGCAAAGGTTTCATCAAAATCAACAACTTCCACATGAATGTATTCTTGAGCAACAAGCCAAGCCTTATTGAAAGTAACAATTCCATGTTTATTGGATTTATTTTTTAAGATCCATTTTGTTCCAATAAAATTTGCATTTTGTGGACGAAGGAATTCTCATACCTCATTTCTTTGAAACTAACTTAACTTTTCATGTATAGCATTCATCTAGAACTCGTCTTTCAGAGCCTCATTAACGTTCTTTGGCTTGATAGGAGAGGTGAAACATATGTTCCAATCAGAGATAGTCCATTTTTTTCTTTTTTTTGGAGTACAAGTAGTTAACTCACCAATTATACCGAGAGGAGGATTCCTTTAAGCACGACTAGATATAATTAACACTTAGTTCACAATACCAACCGATTCAGAATTATCACTTTCACACACAGTATTGCACGATGGAATGGGAGAACTAATGCCACTAGCATCAGGATCAACATAAAGAGTACCCACCATGATCTTCATCTTTATAGGAATGATCAGTAATTTGCAAGTCATCAACTACGACGTTGATGGGTTCTAGAACATTTCAAGTGCCCTTGTTAAAGACACACGATAAACACGACTATTACACAAGTACCTTAAAAGAATACCTTCATCCTCTTTGGTATCTCATTTCTTTCTAGAATCTCGATTGGTGAGAATATAGCAGGTACTCCAAAACACATGAAAATACTTAACATTTGGCTTGCGAACTTTTTAAATTTCATGCAGCATAGTTTTTTCTATTTCCTAAAGAGTGTGATTCTTCCTTTCAACAACACCAATCTATTGAGGGGTTATAGAAGAAGAGGACTCATGTTGAATACCTTATAAGTTACAAAAATTTTCAAATTGAGAGTTTTCGAATTCTTTACCATCATCAATCCTGATCTTCACAAGTTGTACCTCTTGTTCTATTTGAAGTTAGAGACATAACATCTGATAAACTTGAAAAGTGTCTAATTTTTCTTTGATAAAGTGCACCCACGTGAACTGAGAGAAGTCATCAACACAGAAAATGTATATTGTTTACCCCCCTAAGCTTTCCACTTGCATTGGCCTCATTAAATCCATGTGAAGCAAATCCAACCGATTGGTAGTACAAGCAAGACCTTTCTTATGAGAAACTCTTACTTGTCTTCCGGCTTGACAGTCACCACACACTGCATCTCCGTCTCCAAATAAGGAGAGTATCTCAAGAATGGCTTTTTCGGACACAACCCTCTTGACAGGGTGAAGATTAACATGTCCTAGCCACTTATGCCAAAGAGAAGGGTCATTGTTTTGAGCTGTGTGACAGACATCTGAACAAACATTATGAGTCTAGAGATAACGGTTGTCAGATGAGCACATATCTATCATGATGATCATATTTCTGCATGGATCATAAGGCATTTGTCTTTAGAGAAATTTACTGAATGACCCTAGTCACATATTTGACTTATGTTGATTGAATTTTCAGTCAATCCTTCAACAAGGATAATGTTAGTATAAGATAACATGCAACAAAAGCAAACAGAATCAATAAAGCACTCTAATTACATTTAATTTAAGTTCTAAAAGCATGCTTAAATAGAAATTTAAGAAGATGGTTTCTCAACAATATACCTTTGATGAATTCTCCCTATTCCAAGCTACTATTCTCGTGATTACAGCTCCAATTCAACAGTGAACCACCAGGAGATCTTCTCTACTATTCTTAGCCTTGAATTTGAACGGTGGAACTCACAATTGAGCTGAATTTGTGAAGGAAAAGGGATAGGTACTTAGGTGAAGGAGAAGAACTCAGCTGGAACTTTTTTCCTCTAGTTCTTCCAACTTTCCTTTTTTTGATCCTTAGAAATTGAAGTGTTTTATCCAACCTTTTCATGCAGGCACTGAAGGAGACATTTCAAGGCCACTTCAATTGCATGTATGAAAATGGGATCTGTGTGTGTATATGGGAGGAACACCTGAATTTGGTGAAAATGTGGGACGATCCCACTCAAATCCAATTGCCAATTTTTTGTATATTTAAATTCAAATTTTAATTAATTCAAAAATTAACAAAAATTTGATTTAATTAATTCATAATTAATTAAGTTTATAACATCAAAATTTAATTTTTCAAACTTACTCTTTCACACGATTCTTTGTTATTGAGATTTGTTAGAGAATGGGTTAAATCTTCAGATAAAGGGTCTTATTTATAGTAGTTTTGAGCTCTTCTCGGTGTGACAAATCATCGTAAGGTGGCTTCTTTAAAATTACATAGGGTTCAAGGATTCCTCTCAATAAGACACCTAATCTTGGCTAAAGTTTTCCCTTACGTCATCATTCTTTATTTGTATTCAATTTTAGGGTTTTTCTATGTGTAATCTATAAGATCGTGGCCAAATTCAACGCATAATCCACGCTTCTGTCCAAATCTCGCTCTCTTTGTTCTTAGAATCTCGCTCTCTCCAACTTTTTCGCTGGTTTGGCTCTCGCGACTCTCGCTCTCACTGTCGTTGGTCGCGCTCCCGCTCTCGCTCTTGTTCCCGCTCTCTTCCACTGTCTCTCCAATCTTGTTAGTTTTCACGCATGGTTGCCTTCACTGCTTGTGGATTCCACTTCCTCTTTTTAACTCTTTCAAATTTTAAGAGTATATGGACAATTAATTCACCTCTAATTCTTCCAATGAGCAGTGCCCAAACAAAAAGTTATCTACTGCCCGTTGTCTTCTGAATTAGTTAGCGTCCAACTTCTAATTAATCCTCCCTGATTCTGCTCCCTTATTCATTATTTTTGGATAATGAAAAAATTTCCTATTTTTCCCCTTCTAAATTTCCACCCCTTTAAATAAAATTTCGTCTTGCTTAATATTTGACATTTAATTTCCTGTATGCGTACAGATCTGGGTTGTTACATTTTTCCTCCCTTAAGAACTTTCGTCCTTGAAAGTTTCTTGGTTTTTAAACAGATAAGGGTATTTGACTTTCATCTCTTCTTCTCGTTCCCATGTAGTTTTACTTGCTGATTTCTCCAGAGAACCTTCACTAAACTTGTTTCCCGATTACGAAGCGACTTCTTCTCTCTTGCTAAGATGCAAACCGGAGTCTCCTCATATTCTAAGTTTTCACTTATTTGTAGAGGTTCATAATTTACTACATGTGATAGGTCAAACACGTATTTTCGAAGCATCGATACATGAAAGACATTATGTATTGTAGAAAGGGTAGGTGGTAATGCTAATCGATAAGCTACTTGGCCAATACGTTCTAATATTTCAAAGGGTCCAATAAAGCGAGGGCTAAGCTTGCCTTTTCATTCGAAACGCATAATGCCTTTCATTTGTGCTACCTTTAGAAATACGTGATCTTCTACTTTGAATTCCAGCTCTTTTCGACGGTTATCAACATAATTCTTTTGTCTGCTTTGAGCTGTTCGCATTCTTTCCCAAATTAGCTTAATTGACTCTGATGTTTGCTGCACCAATTCAGGTCCTAGTAGTGTTCGCTCCCCGATTTCATCCCAGTGTATAGGGGATCTGCATTTCTTTCTGTATAAGGCTTCGAAGGGAGCTATACCAATTGTCGCCTGATAACTATTATTATAAACAAATTCTGTAAGGTGTATTTGCGAATCCCATGCTCCAATAAAAATCCACAGCACATGTCCTCTAGGATTTGATTAAGTCGTTCTGTTTGGCCATCAGTTTGTGGATGGAAGGCTACGCTGAAATTTAGTTATGTACTTATTGCTTTCTGAAAACTTTTCCAGAATTTGGACAAAACAAGGGTCTCGATCTGAAACAATTGATATTGGGACTCCATGTAACTGGATGACTTCTTTTAAATACATTTGAGCTAGTGCTTCCATAGTATGAGTAGTCTTGTAGGGTAGGAAGTGGGCAGATTTGGTGAGTCGATCCACAATCACCCAAATCATGTTGTGGCCTTTAACAGTTCTCGGGAGTCCTGAGATGAAGTCCATAGAAATATGCTCCCATTTCCATTCTGGAATACTTAGAGGCTGAAGGAGTCCTTGTGGTCGTTACCATAGAGCTTTCACCTGTTGACAAACTAAACATTTACTTACATAGTCAGCTATATCCTTTTTCATGTTACACCACCAGTAATGTGCTTTCAAGTCTCGATACATTTTGGTACTCCCAGAATGTATTGAAAAGCATGATTCATAAGCTTCCTTCAGTAGTTCTTTCTTGATTTCTTCATCATCTGATACACATAGATGCCCACGGTAGAGGAGTGCAGAGTCTGGGGCTGTAGAAAATTGATTGGTTTCTCCATTTTCTGACTGCAATTGTTTGTTTATGTGTTTATCTATTTGTTATGCATCAATTATCCTTTGCCTTAATGCAGGTCTTACAATTAACTGTGCAATTCGAGTTGTGAAGGTGTCTGGTATTAGTGAGATCTCAGCTCTTTCCAGGTCATCCATTATGTGTTTGGAGATGGTACTTAGAGTTGTTGTATGAGCTGACTTTCTGCTTAAGAGCATCAGTAACAATGTTAGCTTTTCCTGGATGATAGAGGATCTCACAGTCATAGTCTTTGACTAATTTTAACCATCTTCGTTGCCTCATATTTAACTCTTTCTGGGTAAAGAAGTACTTAAGGCTTTTATGATCTGTATAAATTTGGATCTTTTCCCCATATAAGTAATGTCTCCATATCTTTAAAGCAAAGACTACGGCAGCTAACTCTAAGTCATGAACGGGATAATTTGTTCATAAGGTTTTGTTTTCTTGAAGCATATGCTATTACCTTTCTGTGTTGCATCAATACATAACCAAGCCCCTTCTTCGATGTGTCATTGTACACAGTTAAACCCCCTGATCCGTCAGGTATGGTGAGAATAGGGGTTGTGGTCAACTTTTCTTTTAGTTCCTGGAAGCTTTGTTCACATGTTTGGTTCCAAACAAAAGGATTGTTCTTCTTAGTAAGGTTAGTTAAGGGTAATGCTATACTTGAGAAGTTTTTCACAAATTGTCTATAATATCCTGCTAATCCAAGGAAGCTTCGCACCTTGCTGACTTGTGGTTAGGCGAGGCCAGTTGATAACCGTTTCAATCTTAGCAGGATCCACTGAGATTCCTTCTTGCTTTACAATATTCCCTAGGTAGGCAACTTGTCGCACCCAAAACTCACACTTGGAGAATTTGGCATACAACTTTTCATTTCTTTTATGGAAAGAACGTCCCTAAGATGTTTTTCTTTCATGTTCTGCCTCTGCTTGAATTATACTAAAATATCATCTATAAATACGATCACAAAGTTATCAAGACGGTCCTTAAAAATTCTATTCATCAAGTCCATGAAGGCTGTGGGGGCATTCGTGAATCCAAAGGGCATCACAACGAATTCATAATGCCCATATCTTGTTCGGAAAGCATTCATGGGTATATCCGACTCTTTGATTCGTAGTTGATGATATCCAAATCGTAAGTCTATTTTGGAGAATACTGAGGCTCCTTGTAATTGGTCAAATAGGTCATCAATGCGTGGGAGTGGATACTTATTCTTTATTGTCAACTTATTCAACTCCCGATAATCTATACATAAACGCATTGATCCATCCTTTTTCCTAACAAATAAAAACAGGTGCTCCCCATGGAGACACGCTAGGGCGTATAAATCCCTTATCTAACAATTCTTGTAATTGTATTTTGAGTTCTTTTAATTCCGCAGGTGCCATTCTATATGGTGCTTTAGATATTGGTTCAGCTCCGGGAATTAGATCTATACAAAATTCTATTTCTCGATTCGGTGGTAAACCTGATAGCTCTTCTGGGAATACATCTTTAAATTCTCTTATTACAGGAATGACCTTAATTTCATCCTTTTGGTTTCGTAAATCCACTATGCTTGCTAAATATGCCCAAGCTCCATGGTTGAGCAAATGTTTAGTTTTTAAGGCTGAAATTATTCTTGGGGCTGATGACCTCTTTATTATGGCAATCTATGCTTGCATAGTTTGCTGCTAACCAGTCTATACCTAGTATTATGTCGAAATCACTTATGTCTAGGATGATAAGGGTCACCCCTAGTTTATGTCCTGATACTGACAATTCACAGTTTTCTACTACTGAGTGGGCCAACATAGATACTCCGGCAGGAGTAGCTACAGATAGAATGTAGCCTAAGGGCTTTGATGTTAATTGAGCATGTTGTGCAAATATTTTAGAGATGAATGAATGACTAGAGCCCGAATCAAATAAAGTGAAGGCATAATACCCGAGGATGGGTAATGTACCTATAACAACTGCATCTTGATCCTCTGCCTCTTGACGTGTAATAGCAAACACCCATCCTTTCTATTGTTGGGTAACCTTGTTACTAGTAGGCTGGGTGGTCTGGGTCGTTGATACTTGGTTGATGAGCTTTGGGCAAGCCTTTGTATAGTGACCTGTCTGGCCGCAGTTGAAACACACCCCTAAGTTCTGAAGACATTGCCCCTAATGGTATTTTCCATAATTTCTGCACTTAGGATATGTAAATGTTTGACTCTTTTGTGGTGACTGTATGCCCTGAGTGCTTTGGGAAATTTTTGCTTGCCGTTGTGAGCGTTGCGAATTTCCTCTTTTCATTTGGCATGCATCCTCGTTCAGAAGTTGAGGTTTTGGCAGCAAGATCTACTTCCATGAGTAAGGCCGACTCGAGGGTAAGGGCATACTTTTTGTGTCGGAAAGCAGTAACAATGCCTCGAATGTCTTCTCTTAATCCCTAAATAAATCTTTCCACCTTTTTCTCTTCTGTGTCTACTAGTCGAGGGACAAAGTGGGACAAGCGATCAAATTTTCGTTCATACTCTGCCACCGACATGTTCTCTTGACAAAGATTAAGAAATTCCACTTCCTTTTGACATCTCACTGTCAAAGGGAAATACTTGTTGTAAAAAGCCTGATTGAATTGCTGCCATGAGACTGTACCTTTGATTGTTCTTTGTGTGACTTCCCACCAAAACTTTGCATCGCCTCTTAACATGAAGGTGGCACAATTTACTTTCTATTCTTCTGGGATGTTCATATGGCGGAAAATAGTTCTATTTCTATCCAATTCAATGTTATAGTTGGATGCACGGATGATTCGTCAAATATTGAAGGATGGAATGTCCTGCATTCTCAAATCATTTTTTTTTAAACTCATACATATGTTTACTAAATTATTTACTAAATTACTTGTTTGAAAATTCCACTTACCAGCGTATTTGGCATGGCTATGGGCATCACTTAACAGGCCGAACCATCAAACACCACGACTCTTCTAATGCAATAGAGCCTATTTGACCCAAACGCTCTGATACCAAACTATAACGACCGGATCCTTACACATTATCATCCGACTGCTACGATATGCATACTTAGACTTTTCTATCATGAGATGAGTTTTGGTGAAAATTTCAAAGAACATATCTAAATTCTATTAATTAGTTAGAAAAACTATATAAAAAGTATATTTATCAAAACACCAGAATCCATAAAACATTAGTGTGGTGGTACAAAATGCATATGCCTATAAAGTGAGTTTGATGGTTGGCCATTTGAGCGACGTCCAATTTTGCCATCTACGCTGTGTCCTTACCTACAAAGTCTGTAAAAATATAGGATGAGTATATAATATACCCAGTACGTAGTTCTCACGTAGGTAGTGACCAAATGCACAATCACAAGCAACATGTCATGAAAACATATAGTTAGGACCGAAAACGTATAATAACATGTGGTGGTCAGTTATGCTTCCAACATAAATCTCTCCGCCTTGATAGGAAGATGAGGACCTAAGCGAAAACTAACCCATCTAATGATTAGCGGGTCATGCAGTCAGTAGGGCCAGAGTCGCATCCAACATCAACCATTAGCATAAACGTAATATTGGACTAGAGGGGTGCAACCATACATACCCTGCTAGTCCCTAGCGTAAACATAACGTAAGATTAGGCCTGAAGGGGTGCAACCATACATGCCATACCATCCTTGAAAGCATAAATTTCTCCACCCTGATAGGAAGATAAGGACTTAAGCGGAAACTAACCAATCTGATGATTAGCGGGTCATGCAGTCAGTAGGGCCAGAGTCGCATCCAACATCAACCATTAACATAAACGTAAGATTAGACTAGAAGCATAACTTACACCTAAATAAAACTTGATTTTAACGTAATCGTGAACAAACATAATGCATGGGGTTCCTTGTAGAGAAACGTGTTCTAAACATGTAATGCAATATAACAATTAACATAACCATGCAACATAATAAAGGTACACTACCACAGAATATTTAAAGAGGGGGTGAGATAAACTACTTACTGTGATCTAGTTATTCCTTATTATTCTTTATGATTTGATCAGTAGAGCTTTCCCTTTTTAAACTAGAATGAAATTTGGGCAGAAATTTGGGCAGCACCTTACCCGAGCTTTTCTTTTTTAACCTCACAGAACTTCTTCACTCACACTTACTCTTTCACACGATTCTTTGTTATTGAGATTTGTTTGAGAATGGGTTAAATCTTCAGGCAAAGGGTCTTATTTATAGTAGTTTTGAGCTCTTCTCAGTGTGACAAATCATCGTACAGGTGCTTCTTTAAAATTACTTAGGGTTTAAGGATTCCTCTCAATAAGACACCTAATCTTGGCTAACGTTTTCCCTTACGCCATCATTCTTTGTTTGTATTCAAGTTTAGGGTTTTTCTATGTAAAATCTATAAGATCGTGGCCAAATTCAATGCATAATCCACGATTTTGTCCAAATCTCGCTCTCTTTGATCTCAGAATCTCGCTCTCTCCAACTTTCTCGCTGGTTTGGCTCTCGCGACTCTCGCTCTCGCTCTCGCTGTCGCTAGTCGCGCTCTCGCTCTCGCTCCCACTCTCGCTCTCGCTCTCTCCCACTGTCTCTTCAATCTCGCTAGTTTCACGCGTGGTTGCCTTCACTGCTTGTGGATTCGACTTCCTCTTTTTAACTCTTTCAAATTTTTAGAGTATATGGACAATTAATTCACCTCCAATTTTTCCAATGAGCAGTGCCCAAACAAAAAGTTATCTACTGCCCATTGTCTCCTGAATTAGCTAGCGTCCAACTTCTAATTAATCCTCCCCGATTCTGTTCCCTTATTCATTATTTTTGGATAATGAATAAATTTCCTATTTTTCCTCTTCTAAATTTCCACCCCTTTAAATAAAATTTTGTCCTGCTTAATATTTGACATTTAATTTCCTGTATGTGTACAAATCTAGGTTGTTACATACCCGATGTGATATGTATTTTTGCAATGATGCTTCTGTGAGTAAGGATAAAAGCTACCGCGGGGTGATCAGTTACCCTTTTAATGAATTGAAACAATCTTAACCAACCATTACACTAGAATAACTCTTATCCCTATAACGATTAATCGCCATTATTCGGTCCATAAATTATTAACTTAAGAATTTCTTATAAGTGTAACCCTTCATTTTAGACTCTAGAGTTCCATCCCAATGATCCCAACATTGGAAAAAATCAATTTGGACAAAAACTAAAGAAGTCCTATCCACTTTGGAGTTTGTATATAATTTCATGCAAATGCCATCCGTAGGGGGATACAAGTAAAGTTGGCTTGAGGCCAAGCATGAAACTATACAACAAACCAATGAAAGAGACTTGGGATGTGTTGTCACACGTACCTCTGTCACTTGATATGAACACTCTCTCTATTCACCTAGACCTTTGGAAACCTCATCCATAAAGGGACACAAGCAACGGTGTCTCGAGACCGAGCATAAATCTCACGGTGTGAACTATTTAGAGGGAGATGTGAAAAGAAATTGACATATCATATATATTATTTTTCTCCCACTGAGTGTTTTTAACCTAGGGTTTATTAACTTAGAAAAATCTGGCTGAAAAATTTAGCTAAGTGATTGTTAAATTTGCCCTGTATTGGATAGTTTAACAATAATGATTTTTTTTATTATTAAAGACTTTAATAAACCTAATCATTTATTCATGTTTATAACATATTTGTCTAATTCACCTTCTAGGTTGGTTCCCAAGTAAGGTTATTCTGTTTCCGTCAGCTTAGATACCTCAGCCTAGACATAATCTTCCTTAGACAGAGGTCTTTTATAAATAATAATATTATAAATTTAATTTTTTATTTAATTCATTTTAATCCTATTAAAAGGAAATTAAAAGTATTTATTTCTAATATAATTAGAAAAATTATTAACATAGGTCTAGGTGTAACTAATTTTAAACAATTTAAAATTAATTTAACCGATTTTTGCATACAACTTTGGATTATAGATTTTAATTCTAATTTCACTAGCTTATATTACTTATAAAGGTTAATGAAATAAATAAAATCTATTCATGCATCTAATGACATACATCAAAATATAACAATTATATTTTTCTAAGGTAATATCATGTTTCATGCATCTCCATTTTCATTATATAACATAACAATTATATTATAAAGTAATGAAAACATACATATCCATTCATCCGAACTATATATTATAACAATTATAATATATGATGCATGAATATATTATATATGCATGCAATCATATAATATAACAATTATATGTAATATGATGAATGAGTATGCTTAATTAAATCATGAAACTTTATAATATAATACATATATAAAAAATGATGCAAGAGAAAATGTTTATCTTATGGTGGGTTTTTTATACTATATGGCATACAATATGCTATATAAATAAATAAATCATGCACATGAACATAATAATAAAAGCAACATACAAAAATTGCCATCCTAAAACAATAATTAAATTAATGTAACATTTATATTAATTTAATTAATTCAAAAAGAAAATAAAATAATTAATATTACAAATTAACTGAAATAATACAAAAAACTTCCTTCAACTACCGTTGAGGAAGACTCAACCCACGTTCTGGAACTGCAAAAGCATGTGATCGATTGAGTTCGGAGAGTAAAGATGCTCTGTGGCAATGACATTATGTTGGATTTTGAGTTGTCGTAACGCAGCTATGCTCCACAATGCAACTATACTGATCATTATGCCTTACAACGTAATGCACAACGTTGTTACACTATACGTTACGTTCTAGGAATGAATGCTTCCTCTATTTCAATCCTTCATCCATTTTGATTCGTTCTTGCTCCAAAATTCTCCAAATTGAAGCCTAGATCTTGCTAAGCACTTTACCACGAGCAACACGGACTTAAAGATTTGATGAGATGAAATTAAATGTCCATAAACACCGAGGCCTTACAAATCGAATTGAAACAAAGCAGTAAACTATGTCATAGTCCTACTATGACTAAGTCTTCTCCTTAAGTACATCTATCTCCTTAAGTACCACTGATCCCTCTAATGAACATAAGTCATAGTCCTACTATGACTAAGTCTTCTCTTCCAAAGATAAGTTGTGACCACTATGTTCAAGACCCGAAATTAGCCCTTAAGAGAGCAATCTCTTTACTTATCCCTGCTTTGGGAAAGGAGTGAATTCCATATTGTGGATTGAGTTCTCAGCTCCCAGATCAGACAAGTCCCCAAAAAGGTAGGCATATTGAGTTGGCAATCTGGCCACTCTCACCCATACTAATCAAAGGACTGCCCTCAAAGGCAGGAGTTCTCAAAACACTCAGGATTGAGGTCTGTCAACTATGGTCGTTTAGGTGAGATGTAAGTCTCTAGTATCAATGGCGTTATATATAGAGTCTAGTCATCTCGTGGTCCAGGTCTTATACAAACTCTTTGTATAGGACACCCCCGCTCTACGTCTCCACATGAATGGTCAGGATCAACCATCTGTAGTAGTTTACAACACTTGCAAATCTCTACAAAGCGGGCCGTATCCGTAGTGTCACAAGGATCAAGTATCTCACCCTAATCCCTATACTACAGACCAATTTAGATTATCACTTAAGACATGATCCACTTGTATATCACATATACATGCTTAAGTTCACATAAGATAACTAAGGAGCTTTGTTTATTGGATATGAGTAAATGCCAAAATTAAATAACACTTATTTTATTCATTGAACAATTTGTATCTTTATAAAACAACGAGACTCCGGGAGAATTAGGACACTAATCCGAACAGTTATGGCATAAGTTGTTATTGTAGAGATAAAAGAATTCTTGGTTGATCAAAATGCATGTAATAATGCATAAGAGTACAACCCTTGGTCTATAGTACAATGACCTTGAGTTAATGAATGTAAATTAATTGATTAATGAGTTTAATAAATTTGTATCACTAAAGGTTACAATATTTAGATCATAAGATCCCATTGCTAGATCTTAAGAACTTGTAAGACATTTTGTTGGAAGAGAAATAAAATAGAAGTTGGAAATCTCAAATTAATATTTAATATATTGTATTTATGAAATTTGAAATTTAATATAAGTTAAAAATATTTATAGTTTTAGTTATTTGCATTATCCCATTATCCATATTATTAAAAATAAAATATTATTTATGTAATCTTAATAATATTGGGTTGACATATAAGAGGATCATACCTAATAAATAGGCTAAAGAATCTAGTATGTGAATAAGGTTTCGTAGCATATTTTGATAACACAATTGATGTAACTTATTATGTAATAGTTACTTACTCTGTTGCAACGTCATTACGACACAAAGCGGTCAACAACGTCCTTTCTTATGAGTCTCTTTCGAGGTTAGAAGTTTGCAGTTGCACAAAAAATTGTGGGGTGTGATTAGTTATCCATTTTAGTTTGAAGAAAAACTGGAATACTTAACCAAAGTTAGATTCAAATGATTGAGTGGTACTTGAGGTGTTAGTACCTTACAACAACCATTTGAAATGTTTTACTTTGTTATTCAATTATTTATTTTATCTAGAAAGAAACATTTTTTAAAAAAAAAAAAAAAAATTGGTGTCCTAGTCTTATTGATCAATGTTCAATAACAAAACACGAACTCGTAATTACGAGTAGTTTGAGGCCATTAAAAAAACGAATGGAAATTTCATATTTTTCTATGATTATTATCCAAAAAAGAATGATATTAGTTCCCTAAAATAATAGTTTATTTTAAAAGCAGAACTTTAAAAAACTTATTAATTCGACTTATATGGTAATAGCTCCACGAAGAATTATCTTTTTGGCTTAAATCATGTTAGTTTTAAGGAATTTTATGATTAGATTTTATTTATGGCGGGAAATTGAGCTTGAGAGACCTTTGAGATGTATTCGGTAAATTCTGGAGATTAATGAAACATTTAGAGGTCAATTCGAGCAATCGAGCTCAAGAAGATGCATAAGGATGTCATAGTGCAATGTTGCAGCCAGAATCACGACACTCTTAAGAGTTCAAGAAATGTTGCGATGCACTAACCTTATAGCTAACTAGCAGCATCGCACCACTAGTCTTGTACATTCAAGCGTTGAGAAAATCTCGAGTGCCCCTATATAATGTTCTTTTAAACTCTAGGGCTACTAAAGGGAAAACCCATTATTTTCGGCCACATATTCTTGTACATTCGTCTGTTTAGTTTTCTTAGGTTTTTTTTTTTTTTTTATAATTTTGGATTACGTAATCCATTTGAATGACTACTAATCTTAGCTACATTATCACAATAATTTATGAAGTTAAGACATATTTTCATATATTAATGGAAAGAATATGAATTTTTTTGTAACAAGAATTAGGGTAGAAGAATTCAAACCTCTAATCTCATGGTCAAGTGTGTATGTTTTATCTCAATTGATATGCTTATTATCTTGGAGAAAGAACAAGAACTAATTAGTGTGCTCACTAAACAACTATTATTAAATATTGAAATACAAATTTGTCCAAGATCAAGACCTTGTTGATTTCGTCAAATAACTATAGTTTAAACATGACAGGCACACAACACCCTCTTCAAAATGATTCTTCAAATACTTGAAAAAACAATCATTTTACACCGATCTTAAATATACGACATCCATACGTACACTCTCGAGCAACTAAAAATGAAATATATGGGATCAAATCAAAGAGGAGTAATGGAAAGGAGTAGATAGTGATAAGTTGGTAATTACTTGACATGGATAGTGTAAATTCAAGTAGGGATTATTAGAATCAACAAAGTAAAGTAGCCCTCTGACTTCATCTTTGGGATGCTCCTCTTCATTAACATTCTCAATGTTCTTCTCCACAAGGTGTTTGAAGAGGGAGGACTTTAGGAGAAGACCAAGGGCTGTCTGAGGGGAGGTTTGTGGGGCAGTGGGAATAATAACATCATCATTATTATTAGAATCATTACTGATGGATTGAAAGATAGGAAAGTGAAGATCAATAGAAGAATGTAGGGTATTATTATTTGGAGTATCAATTGGAAAGGAGGAAATTGGTGAAGAAGGTTGCTTATGATTTGGATTGTGTTGGGGTTTAAGCCATCTTGTGTAACTACTCAAATCAAAGTTGGTCACTGCGTTTATGCCTCTGTATTCTATTGCTGCCTCCTCTTGTGTACACATCGTTAAGATTTTTCTCTCAACTTTTCAGAAGCAACTGTTCTAAAAAAAACAATATTATTTTCTTCTTTTGTAACCATTTCTCCCCGGATAATCATTTAATTTTTGAAAATTGTGCTTATTTTCAAAAACAAAACATGTTTTTGAAACCTACAACATACGTTTTTTAGCTTTAAAAATGTGGTTTTGAATTTGAAAACACTTCTAAAATCTAGACAACATAATCGATAAACCAATAGATGGTAGTGAGAGTTTATAGGCTTAGTTTTCAAAAGAAATGGGCATCAAATGGGGTCTTGATTGTTGGACAACATAATCGATAAACCAATAGAAGTCTATCAGTGTTTATCCGTGTCTATCATTGATAGTTCTAAAATTTTGTCATATTTTGATTTATTTTTCTATATTAAAAAACAGCCTTAGCATTAACTCAAATAATAACAATAATAATACTCAATTATTCACATCTTTTTATTATTAAAATTATTATGTCTTTCATTTGTCGAATTTTGATGTCATTTCCATTCCTATATGTCCAAGTAATGGAATAAAGATGTATTAATATACTAAAATGAGCATAGCTCAACTGATATCAAGTATGTACTATCAGTTTTGATGTCAAAGGTTTGATTTCCGTCTCATCCCACATGTTATCAAAATATGTACGTGTGTGTGATTCTAACTTCTTTTTTAAAATACTTATATTTAAATTACAAATAGTTTATCACCATTGCTAAAGATAATAATGTTAGAGTTAACGCTAATATGGATATATTTCAATTAGTATAAAGTATATAGCATACATCAAACAGTCAAAAGTTCGAATTATCCGTTTTTAATATTATTAAACAATGTTTAATTTGTGGCATTACCTCGCAACTCCTCGATATCGCGATACACCTCTTGAGAAACCACTGCTTCTCCTACCAAGAATGAAAGAGAAAAAACTTTTTTTAAAAATTACTCTAAAATTAAAGGGTCTATTTGGATTATTGACAAGAGAAAAAAAAAAGTGACAAAAAAGGTCATTTTTATTATTAATGATAATAATGATGATGATGTTTTAAAATAAACTTGTGAAAGTATTTTAAAAATTATTTTTTACTAGTTGTCAAATATTTCTTTTTTTTTTTTTAAATTGACTTATTTTCTAAATTAAATACTTGAAAAGTTAAATTAAACATATTCAAAATTTCCTTTGACGGTCAATTGATTGTCTGCTTTAGTTTCTAAGGGTTATGATTATTTTCTTCTAATTTATTTATAATGATTTTCATCTTTTTTACATAAATATTTAAATTTTAAACCAAATTTTAAAAACAAAAATAAAATTTAAAGACTGCATTTTTAATTAGTTTTCAAAACTTCATGATTAAAAGTTCAAAACGAAAATGAATGACAAGGTTTTAAAAAAATCTAGAGAAATATTATTTATAAATTTTATTTTCAAAAATTAAAATTAAAAAAAAATGAAAAGAAGCGATATATAAAATATTGGATTAAAGTTGTTCAAAAAAAATATTGGAATAAATTACCTTTTTAAAAAAGCCAAGTATTCCTCCTTTGTCACAGTTTTCATTATATTAATCTCATTCTCATAATCAGATATCCATCCAAAATAATCATCAATACATATATGAAAAATTAAGTAAGGGTTAAAACTATAGAATAATTTTAAATTCTTTAGGCAATTTTCAATTTCGTATAATGTTTTAATTAATACTCTCAATTTACATTTCAGTACTATCATCGATAAGAACAAATATTATACTTGATCTTAATCAAAAGGCCGAGAAAGGTATCCAATATACTATCAATTTATGAAATTAATTAAAGGCCGTTTGAGATTGCTTTCACAAATCCTAAAATGCGATTATATAATAATCTTCAACGCTGGGATTGTTTGATAAATCAACTTATTTATTAATCTATCTAGAATCATTTTTTATTTATTCTAACGTGCTAAACCTATTTGATGGACCTTTTAGATTTCAGCTTTCCTAAAAATTTGGTATCTTTCCTTGCCGCTCTCAATTTATCATTTCATTAATTTATTTTTCACATTTGTTCCAAATTTTAATTTGTTCAATTTCTTACAACAGTTATTAAAAAATATATATTTTATGAAAAAAATTTAGACTACAAAATATTAGTTGCAACGCAAATGATATGTATATTTTCAAAATATATATATATATATTATAATAAATTATAAATCGAATATGAATACAAAAAATAATTAAAATGATAATATACTTTTGTTTATATAACTAAATTACATAAATTTTAAATTTACTAAACATCCTAACTAATTTTTTCAAATTCAAATTTAAACTTTACCAAACATTATTCTACTTTTTTTTTCATAGCTATAGCTACCGACAATTATTTTAAAACTATAGCAATCCTATATTCAGAATAAATTGTTAACATAAAGTTGATAGCTTGGGTCATTATATCATTATTTTGTTAATATATTTAGACAAGTGGGAGCATATACCATTGAGAAGATTTTGTTTTCCTTTTTTGAATTGAATAATTTACGAGGTGTTTGAATATTCAAACTTCTGACAATTTAATCGAAATTATATGGTATACATCAGATGAGTTATACTTACATTGGCTTACTAATAGAGTTGATTAAAGTTTTGTGCTAAGTAGTATCTGAGTAGCATATACAATATATTTGAATATGTAAATAGAACAATCCAATAGTACCAATAAACATTTTTTATGATAAATTTTATATCAATACTTTTTTCTATCAGAAGAGTTAATTAAAAAATTTAATAGGTTAGGGTACATAGATATGTACCTGTAAATAATTGCACAATATAGTAGATGACTATCCTAAAAAGAGATTATTAACCCTCAAAATAGGTTTTGGTAATGCTTTTGTTTTTAATAATTTCAAAAATATATTCACTACAATAGTGTGTTACAAAATCCTTTCCTATACTAGAAATTGTTAGGAATTGTGGAGCCCAAAACTCTCACTTTTTTTTTAATTAGCAAATACGGTGGTGATTAATAATTGTAGAAGGCGCTGGAAATCAAACTTCATGTGGACTTGTGATTGATGGGCCTTGGCCCATTTGGCTAGGTCAGTCATGAACTATAAAAAGAAAATGGAGAGTCGTAACTTTTTTTTGCGGCAGCCACAAATTTTTCGGTGTGAAGAATTTTCTCTCATGTTTTTATATAATACTCATGCTGTCAGTGGAAGAAATTGCATAAGCCATTAAAAGAGAGACCGAAAGGGATTTAAGATGAAGATGGAGAATCTGAATGAAGAAGCAATTATTATAATCATCAGGATGTGTTTGTCAATGAATGTTGCTAGTCTTGTAGCCGATGAGACTAATACAGTGAAGGATAACACAATAAAGTTTTCAGGGATTTGTGATTTAGCTATATCTGAAGAAATTAGTAGGAAAGATAGTTGTAAAAAATCAACTGCTAGTTCAGCTTTAGTGGTGAAGGTAAAGGCAAGGTCGACTCCAAAAACGATGGGTCAGTAATAAAAAATGGAAGACAAGGAATAAGAAAATAGAGTGTTTTTATTGTCGCAAGAAAGGTTACTTAAAAAATCAGTGTAGGTAACTAGAAGAGGATCAGAAAAGAAAACCAGAGGTAAATCAGGCTGAAACTATAGAAGTAATGAATCTAAATGGACAATTGACAGTGTAGCTTTAGTACACATAGCTTCAGATGGAATCTATTCACATCTTTCACATCAAGACATCGTAGTCTAGTGAGAATGGGGAATAGTAGAGTTTCCAAGATCGTTGGGATTGAGAACATTAATTTGAAGACATAGTTTGAAGAAAAGTTAGTACTATGAGATGTTAGGTTTGTTCCTAAGATGAAAATAAATCTCATCTCTATTGGCAAATTAAATGATGAGGATTACATGTGTGAGCTTGGCAGTCTCCAATGTAAACTTATGTTGGGATCTCAAGTAGTGGCAGTTGGCCACAAAAATTCTACACTGTACAAATTTCGTTTAGTGTTGTCAAAAGATCAGAGAGACGGTGGATGCCAATTAAAGCGGTAGATGGCAAGTGTAGAGATATAGTATAGCCAGCAATAATGATAGCCAATGTTGATAAGTCAAATCAAGGTACGTCAGTTCAGAAGCAATTAGGAAGTTTGAGAGAGGAAGTTGATGGCTATCACGAATCCCCACTTGTCAGAAAATCAAATGAATTGAAGAAGTCGCATAAGCGAGTAAGGACATCAAAATGGAAGGCCAGAGCAGTTGCTAAGGTCAAGGATAAAGTCTCCAAGTTGGCAACAGATTTGAAGGAAGTGGTCAAACCATTTGCAGAATGTGTCTTCTTCAATCTTTCTTCAAAAACATGTGTTCGGGATTGAAGAAGATGTCAGTTGGTATCACTTAGCTGTGGTAGGAGTACGTGACTGTCCTTTATGTCTGGGGGACAGTTCCACGTAGCTTGCTCATATCTCGGGGCAAGAATAGATGAGGTACTGTTATCTTTTATTGTTTCCTATTTTGTTACTTTGTTGATTTTACAGGTTTTATGTTGAACCTTGGAGTTTGTCAAGAAGATCAGAGATAACAGATGTAGAGGGTGTTGAGTCTTGAAGTTTGCCAAGATGATGAGTTTCATTGTAGTGGGAGTCAAGATCGTCGTTTTGTCTCCAAGTGGGAGAATGTTAGGAATTGTGGAGCCCAAAACTCCTTCACCTTTTTTTTTTCCATCAGTAAGTATGGTGGTGACCAATAATTAAAAAAAGGCGGTGGAAATCAAACTTGCATGTGGACTTGAAGTTCTCTTCATGATTTGATGGGCCTTCACCATTTGGCTAGGCTACTCATGACCTATACATATTATATATATATATATATATCTATATTTCATGTTTGGAAGAAAAAAAGGGGAGACATAACTTTTTTGCGATAGCCACAAATTCTTTAGTGTGAAGAATTTTCTCTCTCATCTTTTTTAATACCCATGCGTCAGTGAAGGAAAAAAAATAGAGAGTTTTTTTTTTCTATTGAGTTTTTTAGGCGTTTCTCTTCATTGTTAATTCCAAGATATCAAGTTATAGTATAAGTAATCAAATAGTTTGTGTTGGGCTATTTGGGAGAGTTTTGTAGCGTGAGTTTTGGAACCATTGCAATCTTCATCATAGTAAAATCTGCAGTTGCAGAAGACTGGACGTCCTCCCAAGTTTTAGGTGAACCAGTATATTTTTTGGTGTCTGTTTTTTCTTACTCTGTATTATTTAGTAATTTTATGATCGTTGTCCCTTTTTACTCTAACTAATGGAAGTGAGAATTTTAGATATAATTTAGTTTCCGTATTTTATTTATATCTAAATTTAAATACCCAAAAGACATTTTTAAATTTGAATCATTGGAATACGCATTTAATTCATTAGGAAAGAAAACATGACATATTAGACGTATTTAAATAATAACACATACAATTAAAGTATGAGCTATGTATGTGAATTAATAATTTATCACATTGGGTTATTTTATTAGATTGGGTCTATTATGTGATCTAATTAATTAAGGGCCTAGATTCCTATTTAAGTATGGAATAATGGGTAGAAACTTATTCCTAATTAATTAGAGTTTAATGGGAACCCTAATTAAACTACTATATAAAGAGACATTCGGGCTATGATCCTCAAAATACTAAAATAATTCGCACTTAGTCTTTCTTGAATCCCATTTAGATAGAGATCCCACTAAGGGCATTCAATGTTTTGGTTGAAGAAGACAATAATCATCTTAAAGCTATCATCAATTTCAATGGAATCTGGTATGTTATTTATTCTTGGCAATTTAGCATGAGAAGACGGCTGAGAGTTCTTCAACTCCTTCATCCATTCTAAGTGACGACTGGAGCTTTCGACCGGAGTTAGATCTCGAGAGAGTTAGCTCCTCCACCCATCCATGGCACCACCAGCAGCTTTGATGCACATCCGCTGGAAGCAAACCTTTGCTTCCAGCCGGTCATTTCTTTTCCTTTCTTTTCTCATATTGTATTGTATAACATTTTGGAATTAAGAAATCAATACAATATGTTTTCAATGCATTTCTCTATTCCTTCGACTCCATCTCCATCTTCTTGCTTAGCATCTTTACTTTCATTGCAACACTTAGTGGGATTGCTTGGGTATTGCATACTTAGTCATGTGGATTAGGGATATTAAACATGTAGCAAACTATCGAGAGGTATGCGTTGTGCGAGTATGTGAGTAATCTTATTTGCTTAGTGTGAGCTGCTGCAATGCCTGTCTATAAGCTAACGCATTGCTTGTCTATGAGTGAAGTCAACAACAATCAACTGCCCGGGAGGGTAAGTGGTTGGACGCATTAAGCAAGCTATGCATTGTTCAATAGGGATAGTAACAATCTTAGGTCAGCGAAGTTTATGCGGTTTTCTTGTATTATGTATGCTTCATTCGTCCATTAGGGATACTCGGGAGGGTAGTCTAAGGACAAGATCTAGGCTTGGGAAGGTCAGGTCAGAATCTAGGCTTGGGAGAGTCAGATTAGAACAGATAACACAAGAGATAGGCGCTTAGGAATGGGCACTATTTGTTATTAACGCATCGCATGCATCCTAGAGATAGGATATGATTGAATGCGGTCACCTTGCTTTCATGCATTCTGCATCGTTGCATAGGACAAGAGTAGAGACTTAGGAATAAGCTCTATGGACATTTTGTGTTTAACACATGCGTCCTAGAATTAGGAGCACCGCATTTCCATTGGAAAATGACTTGTCGTGTATGGTTGTAGCATGATTGCATGGATTGCGTTGACTAAGGTTGCCCTTGCGAATTCATAAGTTTTGCAATGAAAACATCTCCGTATTTTATCTATTTTCCCACACATTTATTTCATGTCAAGGTTTGTCGCATCTCTACCTTTCATGCACATTCTCATTGTGTTATCTGTTAGATAGGAGTAGGAGTAGGATTAACGTAGCACCATCCCCTCCATTATTTTATTTAAATCGCCGCATGTATATCACCACAAACATGTAGCTACAAGTCTCTGTGTTTGACCTCCAATTACCCGAGAAACTTGCGTTCATGTTATACTTGGCGTGAACGCAAGAAAACTTGTGGTAGGACGCATGGTCATCGCATACACTCGTTAACGCATTTTTCATTCCAACGCATGACCATCGACGCATGACTATCAACACATATCTTAGGAACATGCATCGCATACCGCGTCCAAGGGAAGTTGGTTGTCGAGTAAAATTGACCTCCAATTTCCCGTCATCTGTAACAACCCAGATTTGTACGCATATAGGAAATTAAATGTCAAATATTAAGCAGAACGAAATTTTATTTAAAAGGGTGAAAATTTAGAAGGGGAAAAATAGGAAATTTATTCATTATCCAAAAATAATGAATAAGGGAGCAGAATCAGGGAGGATTAATTAGAAGTTGGACGCTAGCTAATTCAGGAGACAACGGGCAGTAGATAACATTTTGTTTGGACACTGCTCATTGAAAGAATTGGAGGTGAATTAATTGCCCATATACTCTTAAAATTTGAAAGAGTTAAAAAGAGGGAGTGGAATCCACAAGCAGTGAAGGCAACCACACGTGAAAACTTGCAAGATTGGAGAGAAAATTGAAGAGAGCGAGAGTGGAGAGAGCGATATTGGAAAGAAAATTGGAGAGAGCGAGAGTAAAGAGAGCGAGATTCTCAGCGAGACAATGGGAGAGAGTGGGAGCGGGAGCGAGTGCGGAAGCGAGAGTGGGAGCGAGAGTCGCGAGAGCCAAACCAGCAGAAAGCTGGAGAGAGCGAGATTCTGAGAACAAGCGTGGATTATGCGTTGAATTTGGCCACGATCTTATAGATTATACATAGAAAAAACCCTAAAATTGAATACAAACAAAGAATGATGACGTAAGGGCAAACGTTAGCCAAGATTAGGTGTCTTATTGAGAGGAATCCTTAAACCCTAAGTAATTTTAAAGAAGCCACCTGTAGGATGATTTGTCACACTGAGAAGAGTTGAAAACTACTATAAATAGGACCCTTTGCCGAAGATTTAACCCATTCTCAAACAAATCTCAGTAACAAAGAATCGTGTGAAAGAGTAAGTATGAGTGAGGAAGTTCTGTGAGGCTAAAAGAGAAAAGCTCGGGTAAGGTGTTGCCCAAATTTCCTTCTAGTTTAAAAAGGGAAAGCTCTACTGATCAAATCATAAAGAATAATAAGGAATAACTAGATCACAGTAAGTAGTTTATCTCACCCTCTCTTTAAATGTTCTATGGTAGTGTACCTTTATTATGTTGCATGGTTATGTTAATTTTTATATTTCATTACATGTTTAGAACATGTTTCTCTATAAGGGACCCTATGCATTATGTTTGTTCACGATTACGTTAAAATCAAGTTCTAATTAGGTGTAAGTTATGCTTCCAGTCTAATCTTACGTTTATGTTAATGGTTGATGTTGGATGCGACTCTGGCCCTACTGATTGCATGACCCGCTAATCATCAGATGGGTTAGTTTCCACTTGAGTCCTCATCTTCTTATCAGGGCAGAGAAATTTATGCTTCCAGGGCTGGTAGGGCATGTATGGTTGCACCCCTTCAGGCCTAATCTTACGTTATGTTTACGCTAGGGACTAGCAGGGTATGTATGGTTGCACCCCTCTAGTCCAATATTACGTTTATGCTAATGGTTGATGTTGGATGCGACTCTGGCCCTACTGACTGCATGACCCGCTAATCATCAGATGGGTTAGTTTTCGCTTAGGTCCTCATCTTTCTATCAGGGAGGAGAGATTTATGTTGGAAGTATAACTGACCACCACATATTATTATACATTTTCGATCCCAACCATATGTTTTCATGACATGTTGCTTGTGATTGTGCATTTGGTAACTACCCTACGTGAGAACTACTTACTGGGTATATTATATACTCATCCTATATTTTTACAGACTTTGTAGGTAAGGGCACAGCGTAGATGGCAGAATTGGACGTCGCTCAAATGGCCAATCATCAAACTCACTATTATAGGCATATGCATTTTGTACCCCACGCTAATGTTTTATGGATCCTGGTATTTTGATAAATAAACTTTTTATATAGTTTTTCTATATAATTAATAAAACTTAGATATGTTCTTTGAAATTTTCACCAGAACTTGTCTCATGATAGAAAAGTCTAAGTATGCATATTGTAGCGGTCAGATCATAATGTGTAAGGATCCGGTCGTTACATCATCAATGGTCCACTTTAATGTGGAGGTTCTGTATTTTGTTTTTGGAGGATCGGAAAAAATGAAAATTGATGTTAAAATGTGGACAAGATTAAGAGTTTAAAAAGGGACGGAAGATGGTGAAATCCAAATTTAATTTTGGCCACTAGATGTTGGTAAAATGAAATCAATGGTGGAGAGTTAAAAGTAGATGTAAAAATAATAATTTCTTTTTAAAAGCAAAGGTATATCCAATAGAAGTGAATGATGATAATTTTTTTCATTCTTTTTTTTTTTACCCAACTAGCCGCTAAACACAAATAAAAAATAATATAATAATATATCTTCTTAACATTCATTTTCTTTTAAATTCAACAAAAACTCCAAAACCCACCACATGTCACTTCTCAATTGCCCCAAGTGGCACCTTTTACTTGGACCACTTTGATTGAAAAAAATCTACCACATCATTAGATTCAGATTTTTTCGTTATGTTCCTTTCGGCTATATCTTCTTCATTTGAGCCCCAATTTGAGTGACTCAAATTGTATTGGAATCGATATTTCAAGCTTTACCCAATGAACACTTTAAAGCACTCAAATTGTTAATAAAGTTATTCAAATTTGTTATCATCAAAATATTAAATAATTAATAAATCTTAATTAATTATTTGAGATTAATGGTCAAAAAGCCAACACAAAATAATGATAAGAAGATACTTTTTTTTGGTCACAATCAAGAAATTTAAGAAAATGGACAATTAATAAATTTCAAGGGTACTAGAAAAACAATAAAAATGTCTAGTAAACACTACTACATAACTAAGAGTCATCGACAGTAACAAATGGACTTAACAACCTTGATTAAAATAGAGACCATACATATAAAATAAAATATCTTTTAAGATAATTTGATATTAAATATAATTTTATATAATTTTAAATTTTTATCTTTCTCTTTTAATTTTAATAAATTTCTTACCACTAGTTCTAAAACTTTAATTAAATAACAAATAATTTCAAGGGTACTAGAAAAACAATAAAAATGTCTAATAAACACTACGACATAATTAAGAGTGATCAACAATAATAAATGGATTTAACAACATTGATTAACATAGAGATCATACGTATAAAATAAAATATCTTTTAAGATAAATTGATAAGAAATATAATTTTAAATAATTTTAAATTTTGATCTTTCTCTTTTAATTTGAATAAATTTCTTACCACTAGTTCTAAAACTTTAATTAAATAACAAATAATTACAATTCCATTGTTATATTTAGTTTTTTAAAGATTTTTTTTCCTAAAATTATGCATGTTTACAATGGGCCACTTATTTTTGTTTACTTTTTCACCCACAAAACTATTTTATCCAAGATAGACATTTGTGGGATAACATTTGATCAGGTTGGGTGAAAGGTATGGCATGTTTTTAGACATAAATAGTTTATCATAGTTTGACAAGTAGTATACTTGCTTATCCTTATTTGGAGTAAAGGAGAAAACTAATTATAGGAGAAATTGAGTGGTGTTGGATTTCTCTATTTCAATATAAATACTTTGAATTGTAATTGAAACATACACAAACATTTTCTTCCAAAACAAAACTATACAAGAGATTGGGTAGAAAAGAAAAAATATAGACGTAGAGAAGAAGAACAAGATGCGTACAACATTGAACTTTGTGGCTCTATCATTCATATTGGTTTCTTTATCTAGAGGGCAATCTCAATCTAGTGATGGTGTTTTCGATGTGACAAAGTATGGTGCTGCACCTAATGCTGAAATATCTCAGGTAAATTATCATTTTTTATTATCATCGATTGAGAGAAATAAAACATCTAGTGGCATCAATCAGATTTATTAATATATTTTAAAAATTAAATAGGCTCTAACAAATGCATGGAAGGAAGCTTGTGCATCAACAACCCAAAGTAAAGTCATTATTCCAAAAGAAACTTACAAGTTAAGTGCAGTTCAGTTGGTGGGCCCTTGCAAAAGCCCCATCGAAATTCAACTTCAAGGAACATTGCAGGCACCACCGGATCTAACCGGAGACGGATGGATTAGTTTCAGATATATCGATTACTTAACATTAACAGGTGGTGGTGTTTTAGATGGGCAAGGAAAAGTGGCCTGGGAGAAAAATGATTGCCATAAAAACTCAAAGTGTGATCGTATTCCCATGGTAAGCACAATTTAATCACGTAACAAAAATGTTTAGTACTGTTGGCCCATATATTATTTATTGTTACAATTTTAACTATCAAACTAACATTTACGTTTACTCTTTTTTAAGTAAATATATATAAGTATGATAATTTATTTTATTTAAAAAAATGCAGAGTTTGCAGTTAAGCTTTATAAAAAATTCGACAGTAAGTGATATAACGTCTAAAGATAGCAAGAACTTTCATGTCAATGTATTGGGTTGTAAGAACCTCACCTTCCAACATTTCACCATAAATGCACCAGGAGATAGTATTAATTCTGATGGAATTCACATTGGTCGATCTCTTGGGATTAATGTCCTTAATACAAACATTGGTACTGGAGATGATTGTATCTCACTTGGGGATGGAAGTAAGCAAGTAACAATTACTAATGTGACATGTGGGCCTGGACATGGTATAAGTGTAGGAAGCCTAGGAAAATACAATGTTGAAGAACCTGTGGAGGGAATCATAGTTAAGAATTGTACATTGATGAATACATCGAATGGCGTTAGAATCAAAACATGGCCAGCTTCTCCTGCTGCTGGAACCGCTTCTGATATGCACTATGAAGATATAATTATGGTCAATGTCAGCAATCCAATTCTCATAGATCAGGAATACTGTCCACACAACCTATGTAATAAACAGGTACGAAAGTTATTAAACTTCTTTTTAATTTAATTTTTAATACTTAAATTAAGTGACAAGATTATGTCCTATGTTCTTGCCTTTCAGAGTCCATCAAAAGTCAAGATTAGTAAGGTTAGTTTTAAGAATATCAGAGGTACTTCAGGTAATGCGCTCGCAGTCAAACTTCTTTGTAGTTCCGAGTTTCCATGTGAAGATGTAGAGCTAGCTGACATTGACCTCACATATAGCGGAAGGGAAGGCCCAATTACATCTCAATGTTTAAATGTGAAGCCCATCATTTCTGGAAAACAAAATCCTTCGATTTGTTCTCCTCTTTCTCCTAATGCTTCTCCATTAGCTTAAGCTATTTTTTAAGAGATGACTATTTGATGGAAAAAAATTATAATTAATTTTAGATATTCTAAAGCAACTAGTTTAAATTATTTTTGTAATTGCATAAAACTTTAGCACCCAAATTCTCATAGAATTAATTTGTGGTGACCAAATAATTTTTTCTTTGTTGTTTTAGAAGAACAAAGAAATGTATCCTTAGGACTAAATAATATATTATTTTGAGTAATTGATTAATCCACAAATGTCTTCTTTATGAACATTTTTTTTCCGTATTACATGAATGCATGATGCTACATCTTGTGTATTGTCCATTGTACTTTTATCTATCTTAATGCACACACATTCAGTTTTTCTCTATTTATTAAAAAATGCATTGCTTTATTAATAGTTCTTTATTTAGTAAGCTAAGTTAAAATATCTTTAAAATCATATGTGGCTCGAGACAAATTTGATTTGTGATGGATCATAAAATTACTATTCAATAATTAAAGAGAATCAAAGATAGTTATGACATAAGTTGTTACTATAGAGCTAAAATAATTCTTGTGAATAAAATGCATGTAATGGTGCATAAGAGTACAACTCTTGATCTATAGTACAATGACCTTGATTTAATGAATGTATATTAATTGCATAATGAGTCTAAAAAATTTGTACAAGTAAAGGTAACAATATTAAGATCATAAGATCCCATTGCTGGATTTTAAGGACTCTATAAGACATTTTGTTGGAAGAGAAATAAAATAAAAGTTGGAAATCTCAAATTAATATTTAATATGTTGTGTTTATGAAAACTGAATGAAATTCTATATAAGTTAAAAATATTTATAGTTTTAGTTATATGCATTATCCCATTACCCATATTATTAAAAATAAAAGGTTATTTATGTAATATGAATAATATTTGAATCGTTGGGGTTGATGCCCTAAATCTCATGGTTTTATAGTTTATAAACTGTATTTGTACGAACATATTATTTATTTAATAAAATAAGTATTAATTTATTTGACATTTAGTTACATTAAACCAAAACCAAAAAAACTAAGATCCAAGGTTATTAGGTGAAGCTTAAACATGTGTGTAAAGACATACAGGTGGATCATGTTTAAGTAATAAATTGAACGGTCTATAGTAGATGGATAAGATTAGGTACCTTATCCTTATGACACTGCAGATACAAACCATTTTGTAATTGTTCTAATCATTGTAAAGTGTTACAAATGATCTGCTCATGACCATTCATGTGGAGATATGCGAGTGGGGTATTCTATACAAAGAGTTTGTATAAGACCAAACCACGAAATGAATAGTCTCTCCTTAGAACACCATTGCTACAAGAGACTTTCATTTCACCGGAATGACCATAGGTGACTTGACTTTAATCCGAAGTGAGTTGTGAACTCCTACCTATGAGGGCGGTAATTTGATTTACATAAGTGAGAGTTGCCAGATTTTTTGACTCAATATGCCTACCACTTTGGGGATTAGTTTGATTGGGGAGCTGGAAACAAACTACATAAGAAGAAATTCACTCCTTCTCAGGGTAAGTAGATAAATTACTTCTTTAACGGATCATTCTGAGTCTTGAACAATGTGGTGTCACACCCTCTCCTAGCATGAGTGGGATTTAATTATAGTTAGACTATGACTAGTTGTTCATAGAGGGATCAGTGGTACTTACGAAGTTGGGTGTAACTACAGGGGTAAAACAGTAAATTTGACTTAGCTGTACTTACGAGCAATTTGTGAAGGACCAATGTGTTGTTTATTGGTTATATCCAATTAATAGAACAAACTTGCAAAATATGGAAGTAACATAATCATTAAGCACTCTAATTATATTAATTTGAGTAACAAGCATGCTAAAACACCCAATTTCAATAAAAAGGTTTCAACTTGAATACATTTGTAGATTTCTACTTAATCCTTGCAAATTCCACGAAATTGACGTTCAAATTCTTCAGTAGACTACCAAAAGAATATTCTCTACTGATCCCAAACTTGAATTGAGTGGTGGAACTCTTGTTGATAGGAAATTTCTGTGGCTTTGGAGAGGGTTTGAGAGGAAAAGAAGTTGAGCAGAATTTTCCCAAAACTTCAGCATCCATCTCATGAATCTCAGAAAGTTTGAAGTATTTAATCTACTTCATCATGCACGCACTTCATCATTTTATCAAAGTAGCCTAGGTGTTGATTTAAGAAGAAATCCACCAAGAAATCCAAAAAATGGATAAATCCACTAAAACCGAAAAATCATCTTCAATTTTAAATTATATTTAACTTATAATTACATTAAACATAATTTCAAATTCAATTTCTGAAATTGAGTTTAAAATTGAAATTTGATTTGATTTTAAATAATTAATTAAACAAATTTAATTAATTAAATAATAATAATTTAATATCAAATATGAAATTAATAAAACACGTAATTCAAACATGAATCCTATTCATGTAATAAATATTTAAATCATCATTCAAATATATTGAACTCCCCAAATACATTTGATTTCAATAAATTTAAACATTAATTATATTAAATATAATTATTCAAACCCTAAAATTGAATTTCAATATTTCAAATTCACTCAATATTCTAACCCAAGATTTAATCTTTTACGAGCTAGTAGAGGGATCTTATGGACCTACAGATTATGAGCTCCAATGATTTGAGATTTAATTGGCTAAACTCTTTAAACAAAATTAATCAATATTCATTAACTACCAGGACATACCACTATAGCTCAATAGTTGCACCCTCCTAACTGTAAATATATTTTTGTCCACTTGATTTAACTATAATCAGTAAGTCGATCCTTCACTAGTCATTTGAATTTATAGCTATCTCAAAATTACCGTTTTAGCCTTATAAATACATCTTGCTCCTTAAGTCTCTACTGATCCTCTATTGAACAATTGGTTTATAGTCCAACTAATAAACCATATCCCTCTCTTTCATGAGAGGGAGGGGCTCTTTTGTTCAAGATTAGCAATCAATACTTAAGAGAACAACCTATCTACTAACCCTAAGATGGGTATGAGTGAATTTCATCTTGTAGAACTATGTCCCCAGCTATCTATCTGGTTTTATCCCAAAATGGGAGGCTTATTGAGGGATGGCATTGAACCATTCTCACATTTGTAAATCAAAGGATAATCCCGAATAAACAAGAATTCATAGTTAGCTCAAGATTAAGATCGAGTTACCTTAGGTCATCAATTTGAAATTGTCAGTTTTAACAGTAAACTGTTGTTATAAAGAAAAGTGACTATTTCGTTGTTTGGTATGCAAACGTCTTTTGTATAGGATGCCTCTACTCGCATGTCTCCACATGAATGATTTTGAGATTACATTGTTTGTATGAATATACAAAGTGGGCCGCATCCATTGTGTCCCTAGGACGAGGTACCCAATCTCATCCATATACATATAGATCTTTGTGGCCATATACTAAAACTTGATCCACTTCTATGTCTCTACATAAAGTTAAAGTATTCATACCAGCCATGGGTTTGTTTATAGGATTTTATAACAGAATGCAATTTCAATAACACTTTTATTGAATGAAGTCTCGGTAACACTTTTAATGCAAAAATAGAATATGTTTAGTAAATATGAACTCCAAGTTTTAGGACATTCCCAACCAAGGAACAAAGAAATATATCTATAGTGCAAAGAGTGCAGTTGTCTGTCTTTAATGGAGTGACCGACAGTTAATGAAGGTTGATTAATTTAACTAAAGAGTTTAATTAATTAATCTCGTATCATTGGAGCTTCAATTTATAGGTCCATAAGGTCCCCTTTGTTAGCTTAATAAAGATTAATGAGAATCAAATTAATTTTAGATTAATTTAAATTATTCAAATTAATTAAAGGAGTTTAATTATATAAGATACAATTAATATGATGTATAAGATATGTATAATAAAAAGTTTTAATGAGAGGAATAAATATTTAATATGATTCAGATATTAATTATATATATGTGATTCTTATATAAACTATAGGGTAAAATTAATATGAATATAATTCATATTAATACTATAGGTTATATGAGAGAATATGAACTATAGGTTATATTATATGTGATATAATATATGTTAGAGTACAAAAACTTGCAGCGGAAGAAAATAGAATCATTAATCATTCTAATTCCTTAATTTTGACATCAAAATAAATATGTTCATAGGGTATTAAGAATGTTTCAAGACATACCTTTGAAGAATTCTTCGAAATCCAAGCTACTCTTCACGTGATTTCAGCTCTAAATCTTCAGTGAACCACCAAGAGATTTTCTCTACTATTCTTAGCCTTGAATTTGAGTGGAACTAAAAAATGAAGTGAATTTGTGAAGGGAATAGAATGGGTTTCAAGTGAAGCAGTGTTAGGTCTTCGAAGGATGTATATTTTCTATGTTAATTCCCCCAAAATTGTGTTGATTATGTGCTTCAAATACTAATTTTTTAGATAAAACAATCCGCAAGACATTTAGAAGTCATTAAGAGAAGATTATGTAACCAAGAAATCAACAAATGAAGAGAATCGAGTAAACACCAAAATTCCATTGAGTACCATCAAATTCCATCGAGTATTTAGTAGAATACTATAAAGTACAATTGGGTAAAGTTATTAAGTAGTCACATCCCGCCCTGAGCCTGCCTCTTGAGCCCGAGGGGAGGCGTGAGGACGGCAGATACCACCCTTTTGTGATTACTACTGGCCATCTCTATCTTACTACACTTAGTAAACTTTAAGCCTAAAGATGTAATCAACAACTGTTTGACTAAGCTCATTTTATTACAAATAGTATAACGTTTATACAACTCTCAGACTTAACTATAAAGTTTACTTCAACAACTCTAAAATAGAAAGTGTGACTAGGGCTGTGGCAGACATTGACCTTAGCAGCACCTTGAAACTTCTCACCTTTTACTACCTGGAAAGAAAAACATGAAAGAAAATAATGAGCTTCAAGAAGCTCAGTGGGTGGTAAGCAACTTTTAGAGTCTATTTCAACTCATAAACTAACAAACATATCACAACTACGAGGTTAGTACATTCAAACCTCAGCCTCGAATGAGTCTGTTCTGAACTCTATTTACACTCACGGTAGATAGTTAAACTAATACTAGTCATAAACGCTTACTCTCTTGTGTTCCTTATGTTTCCTATGTGCACATAGATCCACGCTTATGGGCACAAAAGCTAGGCCTGTCGGCCTTCTTACCATCCCATACGAGTTTCCTCTCATAGGCTCAAGAACTAGACCTCTCGGTCCCCTGACCATCCTGTGAGGTTCTGTTCCAGGCTCAAGAACTAGGTCTATTGAACCCCTGACGGTCCCGTTCACATATTCTCATTCTCATGCTAATTACTCATTCACAATATAAGCATACATATACTCTATAAGATATGCTTAAGACTTAAAGGAAATTACCACTCGCCTTGGTAAGGTAGGAACCTTTCTCTCTAGAAGTTCTTTGGTTTCCTTGGGCTCCCTTTTGAACCCTAAATTCCAGATTCAATTTTAAGCTCGGATTACTCATAGTTCTAAACCTTATTTCGAGATACTTTCTTCTACAAACATGCTCTAAAATTTATCAAGAAGCTTACCTTAAATTCTCATAATATAAATCTTCGTGGTTTGGTCGGAATCCTCGAATCATCAAGATTGACCTAAACTTACCTGAGAGCTCAACCATTCTGTATTTTCCTCATTCTCTAGTCTGATTCCTTGGAGCTTTTTCTTCCACAGCCCTACTTTGAAAACTAGACTCTTAGATATTTCAAGTGGCTTTGAAATCACTCAAAACGCACAAGTAGTTTGGGAGAACTCCTCATCCTAAGTTGATGCTACTTCTAGACCTCACTATCTGACAACATCTCCTCCTCTTGGAAATGCATGGTTTTCCTCCAAATCTGCTCTCAAACACTCTTCCTACTATTCTTTGAAGAGAATTTGTGTTATAAACTAAAGAGTTACCTTGTGTGGTATTTATAGGCCAAATGAACCGATCCTTCTCATTTCCTAAGGCTTCCAATGCAAGATACCTCCTACTTTAGCAACTTTTGGAGTGTTTGCACCAAGCTTTGCCACCACCTACTTCCATGCCATTCACCTACTTGCATGAAGTTTGAGTTGTCTTCCTCATGCATAAAACTTCTTTGCATGAAACTCTATTCGTCCACCTCCTACTAACTCAAGTTCAACATCCTCTCGGTTCAGCCACTTATCTGGGTGAATTCATCAGCCTTGCGTAACACAAGTCTTAGCACTGCATAAACACTTGGCCCATCGTGTAATCCATTGTGTAGCTCTTGCACTCAACGCATAGCTCTATCGTTTAGCTAAATCTCTCGCTGACACTTATCACCCAACCCTCTCTCTATCGCTCATCATCTAGCCCTCTCGCTGTTGCCAATCGTGTAGCGCCTGCGCCCATTGCACAGGGCCTATGCCCCATCGTATAGCTCCACCATTTAGTGATCTCTCAGTGTTAATGATATTGCTACCGCGTATCTCTCACTGTTAATGATCTCGCTGTCGCTCATCATCTAGTGCATAACCTATCGCATAGCTCCTACACCTATCGTGTAGCTCTCGTTGTCACCCATCGTGTAGCGCTAACGCCTATCATCTAACGCATCACGCCCATCGTCTAGCACGTCCGCTCATTGTGTAGCGCCATCGTCTAACGTGTGTGTCTATCGTGCAACACCCATCGTCTTAGCGCTTCACCTATGGTGTAGCGCTCACGCTTATCGTCGTAGCACCCATGCTTATCATTTATCATCTAGTGCTATGCATCACTTCGCATCGTTTAGCGTCGCACGTAGCTAGATGATCATCTAGTGCATCGCTTAGCACCGTACGTAGCTACACGATCGTCTGCACAGTGCCTTGCGCTCATTGTCTAGCCTTCTCGCTCTCGCTCACGCAGTCTCTTATCATCCCAACGCATGAGCAACCTTTGGGAAGTGCTTCTTGCCAATGCTTCGACCAACATGCGTCCCTTGTCATGCCAACATTTGGGCAAACTTCATAAACTCAATGCATGGTTGTCCTTTGACTTTAAGGCTTAATTTCTTTTAACCTCTACGAACTTAGCCTCATCTTATGTGTTAATGTTTCCTAACACCAAACACATGGTTTCTTTTTTGACTTCACACTTAGTCAAATTTTAACTAGTTAAGGCTCAACTCAGAGCTACTCAAGGAAAATCTATTCCAATACTTAAAAATTTTCCTTCTCTTCAACATAGGAATTAACTTACACTTAGTTAATTTCCTTAATTACCTATTTAAATAGAGAAATTGAGATATGGGTTTCACATGAGTAATCAACCATCAAGGAAATTGTTATCGAGCTATCAAGTAAGGTTCTCGAGTTATCGAGTAATTACTAAAAAGGTCATCGAGTATTGACCGTCGAGTATCGAGTATTCCATCACCGAGTGTCAAGGAGCGAGTATTAAACAGAAAACTCGACGCGTTCGTTCTTTTTTCCAGATTTTGACGCGATTCATCCCGCGCATATGCCTCGCGCAACCAAGTGTCAACGATGCGTCTCAACGCTATTCCTTCAACTATAAATAGATTTCTTTCATTTTCTTGCTGAAGGGAAGAAGCACAATTCTATGGAGGCTGGAATTTCTCTCTGTATCAATTAATCTCCATGGTAATTTTGTTTCCTACCTAGATTAGATTTTGATTTCTTTTTTATTTGTAATCAATAACTTGTAATTTTTCATGAATTTGTCTAAGAATTTTTGAAGTAATTGAATCTTGTTTCTATTTCAAGGATTCTTGTAAATTCTTTTGAGTTTTCTACTTTCTTTATTATTAGCAATCTGAATTTGAGCATTTTTTTATCTTATTTTAATTCATGAAGCATGTTGAATGATCTATATCTTGAGCATGTTTAGCCTAAATGCTTGGTTTTGTCACAATCATTGTTGTATATGTTGCTTTTAATGTGTTCGATGGAATGTCTAGCTAAGATCTACAAGAGGCAACATTAATTGTGTGTTTGATGGCTATTCCTAGGATGTACTAATTACTGAATTTGGAGCAAACTTGGTTAATTGAGTAAGCTATATTAACAATTAATCAACGCAATTGAATCTAGGAACCTAATACGTATGTTTTCTATTCTATATGGCCGCTATTGAACCTAATGGAAGTAGGAGCATGTAGGTTGATTAGGGTTTGGCCTATCCAACCTTAATCATAGAACGCTCTCTTGACTAGGTTATTGCTAGTTGTCGGCCTTTGTAGAGGCTAGCTTGTTAGAGTTGAGTGAGTAGTTGCGAGCGTAATCCGATTGTGAATTAAATTTGTAGAATTCAATGATAAGAATTGCAATGAATGTCTAACTTGGATTAGAAGCAAGATTGTTCTAAACTTGGTTACAACTATCCTTTATCTTTTGATTTTTAGCATGTTTTTTTTTGTTTTAATTAAAAAGAACCCCATTTTATAGCTTTCATAGTTAAGCTTGGTTAAAGAAAATATTATATAACATTTCCCTGTGGATTGACCTCTTACTTTCATTTTAACTATGAGTTAGTTAGGTTGTTGTTTGAGTTTTATAAATATTGTTTGTTTTGGGTTAGGTAGAACTAACGACACCTACTTAGCTTCGAACAAAATCCAAGCTGCTCTTCACGTGATTTCAGCTCCAAATCTTCAGTGAACCATCAAGAGATCTTTGCTACTATTCTAAGCCTGAATTTGAGTTGTGGAAATAAAAAATGAAGTGAATTTGTGAAGGGAATAGAATGGATTTAAAGTGAAGGAGTAGAACTCAACAAAAACTTTTTCCAGTTCTTCCTCCATTCTATGTAAATTGAAGAGTTTTATGTAACCATTACATGCATCTACTAAACTTTTCAGCAATATAACACTTCAAGAAGCACTCAAGAAGTGGAATTAGGTATTTCATTTAGAACAATCCACCAAAATAAGCAAAAATGTGGATATTTCCACTATCTCAATTTAATTCCAAAATTAAATTGAATTAATTTACAATTTTCATTTTAATTAATTCAAAATTAATTAAACTAAGAAAACAATATTCAATTTCTAAAATTGAATAAGAAATGAAAATTAATTTTGTTTTAATTAATTAAAAAAATTTAATTAATTCAATAAAAATTTAATATCAATTATTAAATTAATCAAACATCTAATTTTAAACATGAATCATATTCATGTAATTAATATTTAAATCAATATTTAAATATTATAAACTCTCCAATTTCGTTTAATTTCGATAAATTAAACGTTAATTAATTATATCAAATATAATTATACAAACCCTAATTTGAATTTTAACTATTCAAATTCAAACCTAAGTTCAATTTGAACATTTCATACTGAAATTCAATTTGAACACTTCAAATTGATATCATTCCAAATTCATTCAATTTATTAATTCAAGGTATTCATGTTTTACAAGCAAGTAGAGAGACTTTATGGACCTACAAATCATGAGCCCCAACGATTTGAGATTAATTGGCTAAAACTTGTTAGACCGAATTAATCAATATTTGTTAACTATCGAGTCACGGCACTATAGCTCGATAGTTGTGCTCTCCACATTGTAGATATATTTGTGTCCACTTGATTTAACCATAATCAGTAAGTCAACCCTTTACAGGTTGTTTGTAATAATGGCTGGGTCAAATGTTGTTTTACCCCCGAAATTACGTCTTGCTTCTCATGTTCCACTGATCCTCTAATGAACAATTGGTTTGTGATCCAATCACTAAACCAGATCCCTCTGGATCCAATGAGAGGGTGGGACTCCTTGTTCAAGACCTGGATTTAACACTTAAAAGAACAACCTTTCTCCTATCCCTCAATTGGGTAGGCATGAATTCTGTCTTGCATCCTATTTCCTTAGCTATTTACCCTATCTTACCCCTGAAATTGGAGGCTTATTGAGCCTACGCTGTTGAGCAACCCTTACCTATACAAATCTAAGGATAATCCCGAATAAACAGGAGTTCATAGTTAGCTCAAGATTAAGATCGAGTTACCTAGGTCATCTAAGTGAAATAGTTAGTCTTAAATAGTAAACAACGTTATAAAGTAAGAGTGACTTATTTCTTGGTCCAATCTTATGCAAACTCATTTAGACTATTTACTCGAACCTGATCCACTCTTATGTCTCCACATAAAGTTCAAGTACTCATGTAATAGTCATGAATCTTTTAGTTTATTGGATTTATTTCTAAAACGAAATAAGCAATTCATATATTCAATATAACTTTATTGAATCAAACTTAAATAACAATTTTATTTATTTATAGAATGAGTTTATTGTTTACAAACCACGAGTTTTAGGACATAAAACCCAACAATATAAATTATAGGTTATAGATTATATATGATATAATCTATGGTTTAATATTAATATGTATTATATGGTTAATATATATTTATTAAAACTCATTTTTTGAATTTTGAAAATTAAATCCCATGGGAGTTATTTTAAAGTAGGGAGGAAGTTATTTTAACTCCTTCAACCCCCTCATATACGTGATGCACAGAGAAAAAAAAAGGGAGTGTACCTTAAAATTGTTTTATAGAGAATCTTCATCTCTTTAATCTCTCTACAATTTTTCTCTCAAGAAAAAAATTCCTTCACCAAAATTAAACAGAAGCCCACTCTACTCTATGTGATTCTCACCTTGAGAATAAAGAGGAAATATTATGGTGATGTCATTGTTACATTGTTATTGGGTTTGTGTTGTTGTGAATGGGTGAAGAAGAGACGATCGGTTCGTGATCTTACTGTGGAGAGGAATCGTGAAGAAGTGTTCTTCAAGGATATGTGTTTCTCGATCTGTTCCCCTCTCTGTATTTTCACAATAGAAGCATGCTAAGAATTTTTTTTATCCTGTAGTTTCATTGCCTTTGAATTTTAAGTTCTGTAAAACAATTTCAAGACATAAGGCATTCAATTGCTTCCACTTCGAGGAATTACAATCCCTAAAATTAGTATCAAAGCCATGTTTTGTCTCTGATTTTTGTTTCTTACTTGAGTTCAAAGTTTTGGTGGGATTTAAGTTTTGCATTGTGAATTTATGATAGTTTTGCACATAGATGTTTCAAAACTTGACATAGTTTACTGCTTTGTTTCAATTCGATTTGTAAGGTCTCGGTGTTTATGGAAATTTAATTTCATCTCATCAAATCTTTAAGTCCGTGTTGCTCGTGGTAAAGTGCTTAGCAAGATCTAGGCTTCAATTTGGAGAATTTTGGAGCAAGAACGAATCAAAATGGATGAAGGATTGAAATAGAGGAAGCATTCATTCCTAGAACGTAACGCATAGCGTAACAACGTTGTGCATTACGTTGTAAGGCAGAATGCTCAATGTAGTTGCATTGTGGAGCATAGCTGCGTTACGACAACTCAAAATCCAACATAATGTCATTGCCACATAGCATCTTTACGCTCCAAACTCAATCGCTCACATGCTTTTGCAGTTCCAGAACGTGTGTTGAGTCTTCCTCAACGGTAGTTGAAGGATGTTTTTTGTATTATTTCAGTTAATTTGTAATATTAATTATTTTATTTTCTTTTTTAATTAATTAAATTAATATAAATGTTACATTAATTTAATTATTGTTTTAGGATGGCAATTTTTGTATGTTGTTTTTATTATTATGTTCATGTGCATGATTTATTTATTTATATAGCATATTGTATGCCATATAGTATAAAAAACCCACCATAAGATAAACATTTTCTCTTGCATCATTTTTTATATATGTATTATATTATAAAGTTTCATGATTTAATTAAGCATACTCATTCATCATATTACATATAATTGTTATATTATATGATTGCATGCATATATAATATATTCATGCATCATATATTATCATTGTTATAATATATAGTTCGGATGAATGGATATGTATGTTTTCATTACTTTATAATATAATTGTTATGTTATATAATGAAAATGGAGATGCATGAAACATGATATTACCTTAGAAAAATATAATTGTTATATTTTGATGTATGTCATTAGATGCATGAATAGATTTTATTTATTTCATTAACCTTTATAAGTAATATAAGCTAGTGAAATTAGAATTAAAATCTATAATCCAAAGTTGTATGCAAAAATCGGTTAAATTAATTTTAAATTGTTTAAAATTAGTTACACCTAGACCTATGTTAATAATTTTTCTAATTATATTAGAAATAAATACTTTTAATTTCCTTTTAATAGGATTAAAATGAATTAAATAAAAAATTAAATTTATAATATTATTATTTATAAAAGACCTCTGTCTAAGGAAGATTATGTCTAGGCTGAGGTATCTAAGCTGACGGAAACAGAATAACCTTACTTGGGAACCAACCTAGAAGGTGAATTAGACAAATATGTTATAAACATGAATAAATGATTAGGTTTATTAAAGTCTTTAATAATAAAAAAAATCATTATTGTTAAACTATCCAATACAGGGCAAATTTAACAATCACTTAGCTAAATTTTTCAGCCAGATTTTTCTAAGTTAATAAACCCTAGGTTAAAAACACTCAGTGGGAGAAAAATAATATATATGATATGTCAATTTCTTTTCACATCTCCCTCTAAATAGTTCACACCGTGAGATTTATGCTCGGTCTCGAGACACCGTTGCTTGTGTCCCCTTATGGATGAGGTTTCCAAAGGTCTAGGTGAATAGAGAGAGTGTTCATATCAAGTGACAGAGGTACGTGTGACAACACATCCCAAGTCTCTTTCATTGGTTTGTTGTATAGTTTCATGCTTGGCCTCAAGCCAACTTTACTTGTATCCCCCTACGGATGGCATTTGCATGAAATTATATACAAACTCCAAAGTGGATAGGACTTCTTTAGTTTTTGTCCAAATTGATTTTTTCCAATGTTGGGATCATTGGGATGGAACTCTAGAGTCTAAAATGAAGGGTTACACTTATAAGAAATTCTTAAGTTAATAATTTATGGACCGAATAATGGCGATTAATCGTTATAGGGATAAGAGTTATTCTAGTGTAATGGTTGGTTAAGATTGTTTCAATTCATTAAAAGGGTAACTGATCACCCCGCGGTAGCTTTTATCCTTACTCACAGAAGCATCATTGCAAAAATACATATCACATCGGGTATGTAACAACCTAGATTTGTACACATACAGGAAATTAAATGTCAAATATTAAGCAGGACAAAATTTTATTTAAAGGGGTGGAAATTTAGAAGGGGAAAAATAGGAAATGTATTCATTATCCAAAAATAATGAATAATGGAGCAGAATCGGGGAGGATTAATTAGAAGTTGGACGCTAGCTAATTCAGGAGACAATGGGCAGTAGATAACTTTTTGTTTGGGCACTGCTCATTGGAAAAATTGGAGGTGAATTAATTGCCCATATACTCTAAAAATTTGAAAGAGTTAAAAAGAGGAAGTGGAATCCACAAGTAGTGAAGGCAACCACGCGTGAAACTAGCGAGATTGAAGAGACAGTGGGAGAGAGCGAGAGCGAGAGTCGCGAGAGCCAAACCAGCGAGAAAGCTGGAGAGAGCGAGATTCTGAGATCAAAGAGAGCGAGATTTGGACAAAATCGTGGATTATGCATTGAATTTGGCCACGATCTTATAGATTTTACATAGAAAAACCCTAAACTTGAATACAAACAAAGAATGATGGCGTAAGGGAAAACGTTAGCCAAGATTAGGTGTCTTATTGAGAGGAATCCTTAAACCCTAAGTAATTTTAAAGAAGCACCTGTACGATGATTTGTCACACTGAGAAGAGCTCAAAACTACTATAAATAAGACCCTTTGCCTGAAGATTTAACCCATTCTCAAACAAATCTCAATAACAAAGAATCGTGTGGAAGAGTAAGTGTGAGTGAAGAAGTTCTGTGAGGTTAAAAGAGAAAAGCTCGGGTAAGGTGCTGCCCAAATTTCTGCCCAAATTTCATTCTAGTTTAAAAAGGGAAAGCTCTACTGATCAAATCATAAAGAATAATAAGGAATAACTAGATCACAGTAAGTAGTTTATCTCACCCTCTCTTTAAATATTCTGTGGTAGTGTACCTTTATTATGTTGCATGGTTATGTTAATTGTTATATTGCATTACATGTTTAGAACACGTTTCTCTACAAGGAACCCCATGCATTATGTTTGTTCACGATTACGTTAAAATCAAGTTTTATTTAGGTGTAAGTTATGCTTCTAGTTTAATCTTACGTTTATGTTAATGGTTGATGTTGGATGCGACTCTGGCCCTACTGACTACATGACCCGCTAATCATCAGATTGGTTAGTTTCCGCTTAAGTCCTTATCTTCCTATCAGGGTGGAGAAATTTATGCTTTCAAGGATGGTATGGCATGTATGGTTGCACCCCTCCAGGCCTAATCTTACGTTATGTTTACGCTAGGGACTAGCAGGGTATGTATGGTTGCACCCCTCTAGTCCAATATTACGTTTATGCTAATGGTTGATGTTGGATGCGACTCTGGCCCTACTGACTGCATGACCCGCTAATCATTAGATGGGTTAGTTTTCGCTTAGGTCCTCATCTTCCTATCAAGGCGGAGAGATTTATGTTGGAAGCATAACTGACCACCACATGTTATTATACGTTTTCGGTCCTAACTATATGTTTTCATGACATGTTGCTTGTGATTGTGCATTTGGTCACTACCCTACGTGAGAACTACGTACTGGGTATATTATATACTCATCCTATATTTTTACAGACTTTGTAGGTAAGGACACAGCGTAGATGGCAAAATTGGACGTCGCTCAAATGGCCAACCGTCAAACTCACTTTATAGGCATATGCATTTTGTACCACCACACTAATGTTTTATGGATTCTGGTGTTTTGATAAATATACTTTTTATATAGTTTTTCTAACTAATTAATAGAATTTAGATATGTTCTTTGAAATTTTCACCAAAACTCATCTCATGATAGAAAAGTCTAAGTATGCATATCGTAGCGGTCGGATGATAATGTGTAAGGATCCGGTCGTTATAGTTTGGTATCAGAGCGTTTGGGTCAAATAGGCTCTATTGCATTAGAAGAGTCGTGGTGTTTGATGGTTCGGCTTGTTAAGTGATGCCCATAGCCATGCCAAATACGCTGGTAAGTGGAATTTTCAAACAAGTAATTTAGTAAATAATTTAGTAAACATATGTATGAGTTAAAAAAAAATGATTTGAGAATGCAGGACATTCCATCCTTCAATATTTGACGAATCATCCGTGCATCCAACTATAACATTGAATTGGATAGAAATAGAACTATTTTCCGCCATATGAACATCCCAGAAGAATAGAAAGTAAATTGTGCCACCTTCATGTTAAGAGGCGATGCAAAGTTTTGGTGGGAAGTCACACAAAGAACAATCAAAGGTACAGTCTCATGGCAGCAATTCAATCAGGCTTTTTACAACAAGTATTTCCCTTTGACAGTGAGATGTCAAAAGGAAGTGGAATTTCTTAATCTTTGTCAAGAGAACATGTCGGTGGCAGAGTATGAACGAAAATTTGATCGCTTGTCCCACTTTGTCCCTCGACTAGTAGACACAGAAGAGAAAAATGTGGAAAGGTTTATTTAGGGATTAAGAGAAGGCATTCGAGGCATTGTCACTGCTTTCCGACACAAAAAGTATGCCCTTACCCTCGAGTCGGCCTTACTCATGGAAGTAGATCTTGCTGCCAAAACCTCAACTTCTGAACGAGGATGCATGCCAAATGAAAAGAGGAAATTCGCAATGCTCACAATGGCAAGCAAAAATTTCCCAAAGCACTCAGGGCATACAGTCACCACAGAAGAGTCAAACATTTACATATCCTAAGTGCAAAAATTGTGGAAAATACCATTAGGGGCAATGTCTTCAGAACTTAGGGGTGTGTTTCAACTGCGGCCAGACAGGTCACTATACAAAGGCTTGCCCAAAGCTCATCAACCAAGTATCAACGACCCAGACCACCCAGCCTACTAGTAACAAGGTTACCCAACAACAGAAAGGATGGGTGTTTGCTATTACACGTCAAGAGGCAGAGGATCAAGATGCAGTTGTTACAGGTACATTACCCATCCTCGGGTATTATGCCTTCACTTTATTTGATTCGGGCTCTAGTCATTCATTCATCTCTACAATATTTGCACAACATGCTCAATTAACATCAAAGCCCTTAGGCTACATTCTATCTGTAGCTAGTCCTGCCGGAGTATCTATGTTGGCCCACTCAGTAGTAGAAAACTGTGAATTGTCAGTATCAGGACATAAACTAGGGGTGACCCTTATCATCCTAGACATAAGTGATTTCGACATAATACTAGGTATAGACTGGTTAGCAGCAAACTATGCAAGCATAGATTGCCATAATAAAGAGGTCATCAGCCCCAAGAATAATTTCAGCCTTAAAAACTAAACATTTGCTCAACCATGGAGCTTGGGCATATTTAGCAAGCATAGTGGATTTACGAAACCAAAAGGATGAAATTAAGGTCATTCCTGTAATAAGAGAATTTGAAGATGTATTCCCAGAAGAGCGATCAGGTTTACCACCGAATCGAGAAATAGAATTTTGTATAGATCTAATTCCCGGAGCTGAACCAATATCTAAAGCACCATATAGAATGGCACCTGCGGAATTAAAAGAACTCAAAATACAATTACAAGAATTGTTAGATAAGGGATTTATACGCCCTAGCGTGTCTCCATGGGGAGCACTTGTTTTTATTTGTTAGGAAAAAGGATGGATCAATGCGTTTATGTATAGATTATCAGGAGTTGAATAAGTTGAAAATAAAGAATAAGTATCCACTCCCACGCATTGATGACCTATTTGACCAATTACAAGGAGCCTCGGTATTCTCCAAAATAGATTTACGATCTGGATATCATCAACTACGAATCAAAGAGTCGGATATACCCATGAATGCTTTCCGAACAAGATATGGGCATTATGAATTCGTTGTGATGCCCTTTGGATTCACGAATGCCCCCACAACCTTCATGGACTTGATGAATAGAATTTTTAAGGACCATCTTGATAACTTTGTGATCGTATTTATAGATGATATTTTAGTATAATCCAAGCAGAGGCAGAACATGAAAGAAAAACATCTTAGGGACGTTCTTTCCATAAAAGAAATGAAAAGTTGTATGCCAAATTCTCCAAGTGTGAGTTTTGGGTGCGACAAGTTGCCTACCTAGGGAATATTGTAAAGTAAGAAGGAATCTCAGTGTATCCTGCTAAGATTGAAACGGTTATCAACTGGCCTCGCCTAACAACAAGTTAGCGAGGTGCGAAGCTTACTTGGATTAGCAGGATATTATAGACAATTTGTGAAAAACTTCTCAAGTATAGCATTACCCTTAACTAACCTTACTAAGAAGAATAATCCTTTTGTTTGGAACCAAGCATGTGAACAAAGCTTCCAGGAACTAAAAGAAAAGTTGACCACAACCCCTATTCTCACCATACCTGACGGATCAGGGGGTTTAACTGTGTACAGTGACACATCGAAGAAGGGGCTTGGTTATGTATCGATGCAACACAGAAAGGTAATAGCATATGCTTCAAGAAAACAAAACCTTATGAACAAATTATCCCGTTCATGACTTAGAGTTAGCTGCCGTAGTCTTTGCTTTAAAGATATGGAGACATTACTTATATGGGGAAAAGATCCAAATTTATACAGATCATAAAAGCCTTAAGTACTTCTTTACCCAGAAAGAGTTAAATATGAGGCAACAAAGATGGTTAGAATTAGTCAAAGACTATGATTGTGAGATCCTCTATCATCCAAGAAAAGCTAACATTGTTACTGATGCTCTTAAGCAGAAAGTCAGCTCATACAACAACTCTAAGTACCATCTCCAAACACATAATGGATGACCTGGAAAGAGCTGAGATCTCACTAATACCAGACACCTTCACAACTCGAATTGCACAGTTAATTGTAAGACCTGCATTAAGGCAAAGGATAATTGATGCATAACAAATAGATAAACACATAAACAAACAATTGCAGTCAGTAAATGGAGAAACCAATCAATTTCTACAGCCCCAGACTCTGCACTCCTCTACCGTGGGCATCTATGTGTATCAGATGATGAAGAAATCAAGAAAGAACTACTGAAGGAAGCTTATGAATCATGCTTTTCAATACATTTTGGGAGTACCAAAATGTATCGAGACTTGAAAGCACATTACTGGTGGTGTAACATGAAAAAGGATATAGCTGACTATGTAAGTAAATGTTTAGTTTGTCAACAGGTGAAAGCTCTATGGTAACGACCACAAGGACTCCTTCAGCCTCTAAGTATTCCAGAATGGAAATGGGAGCATATTTCTATGGACTTCATCTCAGGATTCCCGAGAACTGTTAAAGGCCACAACATGATTTGGGTGATTGTGGATCGACTCACCAAATCTGCCCACTTCCTACCTTACAAGACTACTCATACTATGGAAGCACTAGCTCAAATGTATTTAAAAGAAGCCATCCAGTTACATGGAGTCCCAATATCAATTGTTTCAAATCGAGACCCTCATTTTGTCCAAATTCTGGAAAAGTTTTCAGAAAGCAATGGGTACATAACTAAATTTCAGCACAGCCTTCCATCCACAAACTGATGGCCAAACAGAACGACTTAATCAAATCCTAGAGGACATGTGCTGTGGATTTTTACTGGAGCATGGGATTCGCAAATACACCTTACAAAATTTGTTTATAATAATAGTTATCAGGCGACAATTGGTATAGCTCCCTTCGAAGCCTTATACAAAAAGAAATGCAGATCCCCTATACACTGGGATGAAATCGGGGAGCGAACACTACTAGGACCTGAATTGGTGCAGCAAACATCAGAGTCAATTAAGCTAATTTGGGAAAGAATGCGAACAGCTCAAAGTAGACAAAAGAATTATGTTGATAACCGTCGAAAAGAGCTGGAATTCAAAGTAGAAGATCACGTATTTCTAAAGGTAGCACAAATGAAAGGCATTATGTGTTTCGAATGAAAAGGCAAGCTTAGCCCTCGCTTTATTGGACCCTTTGAAATATTAGAACGTATTGGCCAAGTAGCTTATCGATTAGCATTACCACCTACCTTTTCTACAATACATAATGTCTTTCATGTATCGATGCTTCGAAAATACGTGTTTGACCTATCACATGTAGTAAATTATGAACCTCTACAAATAAGTGAAAACTTGGAATATGAGAAGACTCTGGTTTGCATCTTAGCAAGAGAGAAGAAGTCGCTTCGTAATCGGGAAACAAGTTTAGTGAAGGTTCTCTGGAGAAATCAGCAAGTAAAACTACATGGGAACGAGAAGAAGAGATGAAAGTCAAATACCCTTATCTGTTTAAAAACCAAGAAACCTTCGAGGACGAAAGTTCTTAAGGGAGGAAAAATGTAACATTGGCTAGACTCTATATATAACGCCGTTGATACTAGAGACTTACATCTCACCTAAACGACCATAGTTGACAGACCTCAATCCTGAGTGTTTTGAGAACTCCTGCCTTTGAGGGCAGTCCTTTGATTAGTATGGGTGAGAGTGGCCAGATTGCCAGCTCAATATGCCTACCTTTTTGGGGACTTGTCTGATCTGGGAGCTGAGAACTCAATCCAGAATATGGAATTCACTCCTTTCCCAAAGCAGGGATAAGTAAAGAGATTGCTCTCTTGAGGGCTAATTCCGGGTCTTGAACATAGTGGTCACAACTTATCTTTGGAAGAGAAGACTTAGTCATAGTAGGACTATGACTTATGTTCATTAGAGGGATCAGTGGTACTTAAGGAGATAGATGTAACTATAGGGGTATAACGGTTATTGGCCAACTGTACTTACGAGCAATCTGTGAAGGGTTGTCGCACTGCTGATTGGTTAAGATGGACACATAATATATCTATGGTAAGGAGAGTTCAACTGTTGGTTTTTAGTGGAATGCCTGGTAGTTAAGAGATGGTGGATCCCGTGACTAAAGATTTTAGTCTGTTATTCACGTATCGTTGGAGCTTCGGAGCTACAGGTTCATGAGGTCCCCTTGGAAGCTTGAATTCAGTTGAGGATTAGTTCTTGGTGTTGATTTGAAATATTCAAATTGACAAGAGGTATTTTGATTATATATGATATAATCAGTATGATGTATGAGATACATCTAATGAAGGATTGATGTAAATGAGATTTACATTAAGTACCATGGAATAGAAAAAGAACTATGGATTATATGTTTCATGAGATGAAATATTAAAACTATAGGTTATAAATATAGTATGATAAGTTGGTTATCATTTATGTCTATAATAATATTAATTATTGGATAATTAATTCTTTTTCTTTTAAATAACCAAAGTAGTGGGTGGTTATTGGATCATGGTAACCATGAGTTTAAAAGGAAAGTGGTTTCCTATTTTGAAAAGGTTTTTGAGTTTTCTCTCGCAAAAAAGAAACTCATGAAGGCGTCAAGTAAATTCAGATTTACTAAATGACGGCTGGGCGAGCTAAACAATCATGTAGTGGTGAGCTAAACGATTGTGCAGTATTTACTAAATGATCGCATAGCTTTGCTAGACGATCGCTTGCCCAAGGTAAACGATCGTGTAGAGTCTGTAGATGACAGACCGAGCTAAACGATCGCATAGCTTTTGCTAGACGATCGCATAGCTTTATCTAAACGATTGGGCATCGACCTATACGATAGGTCTCAATCATCTCCCACTTTTCTAGTTGTGTACACGATCATTGTTTCCTCCTTCGTCTACCTCATACTAAGTTCGAATAGAGCCCACCCTCTAGATTCTCACACCGAGAATACCAAGGTAACCTTGTTGGTGGTGTCAGACTCAACACGACACCGTTGAGGTTTTTTGGAGGCCGTTCGTGATGCTGTGGAGGCCGTTCGTGTTGCGAAGGAGTTCTGACCGAGGAGATTGTTGAGGACGAGCACGAAGTGTTCGTGTTGTGTTCATTGCAGTGTTGCTATCATGTAGATCGAGTGTTTGTGGTTGCTGT
>NW_028325394.1:0-21079 GCF_027475165.1 Benincasa hispida
ATCGGGTCAGAGCGAAGCAGCTGGGCCGGATTGAACTAGCTGGTGAGGCGGACGTGCTTGGGGTGCACGTGTGCTGGGCTTCAATCGGAGCGGACGGGTCGGGTTGAGTCGTAGACGAGTCCCCGGGTCTTGACCTACATGCGTCAACACTTCCTCCGCACGGGTCAGGCACCAACCGGGTCAGGTCGTGGGTCAAAAACGGGTCTAGAGGAGTAAGTCCGAGTCTGTGATCAAATTTTTACCAAATTGAAGTTGTCCTCTTTGCCAGAACCGATAGTTTACCAGAATAAGGTACATAGCCTTATTTATATACTACAGACCATTTTGGCTATTTACTGAACTTGATCTACTCTTATGTCTCTACATAAAGTTCATGTATTCAAATAATAGTCATGGATCCTTAGTTATTGAATCTAGACTTTACAAGTACAATCACATATTCAATAACAATTTTATTGAGTAAACGTCAATAACGTCTTTATTGATAATAGAATATGTTTAACATTACAATCTTCCAGTTTTAGGACATACAACCCCCAACAAATTCAGAATCTCAAGTGTACTTTGAAGCAAAAAAATGAGCATAGAGTTCAAAGAAGAAAATAAGATCACTTAAGCTCAAATCATAAAAGGAGTGGAATCACATCCTCATAAAGAAAAAGGTTCATTGAAAATTCCCAAATAAATTAAACAAATATGTGCACTCATCCAGCAATATACCATGTGTAAATGCTAGAGGCAATGTCTAACCATCTAAGATCTCAAGTACACACCAAATTTTAGTTTAATGAATATGAAAAATCCAAAGGAATACAAGGTAGTAATTATGCCAGGAAGAACTTTGATTGGTAGTTGGTCTATAATGTAATCAGCACTAAAAATCCCAAGTGCATAATCTTAACAATTCAAGAAGATATTCATCATGGGAAGCCAACACCAATGACTCAACATTTGATTTCACATTTTCATGCTAATAGCACGTGCTCGAAGCGAATATAATTAAATGTTCAAAGCATAACTTTCTTGTAGAATTATTTCTTCTGATATTGATATCCATACAATCCAAGTAGCAAACAAAGTTTTTAATTCAAGAATCAAACCTCAGGATTCAAACCACACTTTCTCAATTGCATCCTCAACATTGTCGCATTTATTACCTTCTTAACAGGTTGTTATAGTTGAAAGATCTATTTCTGTAATATATCCATAAGAAGAAGCAACCAATAGAAAAATATATAGAACATTACATAATTAGCATTCTATAAACAAAAATAGAGAGATGGGATGAGAATGAGAACCTTAATAACTAAATTATCAAATGGATACGCTTAGTCCCGGACTCCATCTAGAATTTCTCAACTGCATCAACATAACCTTCAGTGACGAGGAAATTCATTACCAACTTATTCATGTCTTCTTTCCTAATCTTTGTGTCATTAAGCTTCTCCTACTCTTCCCTTGTAATAACATTCTTTGATGTGGCCTAAGTAAGTAACATAAAGCTATAAGCATATTATAAGAAACTATAAACCTATCTGGCAGAAAGAATATTAACTGAAAGACCTCTTAACTCTAATCCTCAAGGCTATATTCAGTGGTGAACTTATAATTTACTTTCTTAAAAAGAACACTAAGCTAGAATCAGTAAGACTGTTATTTAATTACACAATCAAGAAAGTGAACTTGAAGTCATATACCATCTTTTGGTTCTTTGCAAATTCACAAATCACAATCCAAAACAATGACATCAGTACACATCAAACCCATCAATTAAACACAAAAATCCGCGGACTCACCTAGAAGAAATCTAAGATTAAAAAGTAATAAAATAATTATAAAACTGATTATTGTGATCATAAAATAACAAATAGAAGATAAAGAGAAAATCTATAGGTTACTCTAGATACTACATCTAAAGCTCCCAATTTTGGACTAACAACAAAAATAAAAAGACAGAGAACAAATCTGAATAAGGAATTAAAGCGTAATTTTACTTAATTTAGAGAAGGAAAAAAAAAAACCAGTAAGAAACTTACAACAAATCGAACAAACTCGTATTTCCAAAAAATTCACCGAGAAATTGTAGCTTCAAAGGATAAATTTATACATCTTCTCTACCATGGAAAGGAAAACCTCTGAAGAAATGCAATTTCAAACGAAAAGTGGGCATTCGTTAATCATCCAAGAGAGGCCTAAAGATAAGTCACCCAAACTCCAGCCATTGCTTGAGAAACGACGTTGAGAGGTTAAGGGCATGGGATGGCTTGGGAAATGCGTGTAACAGCCGCAGCGGCAAGCGAGCTGGCAATGGTCGTGGAGTGGCGTGTGGCGGTCATGGACGACGTGCGGCTAAGAATGAGAGTATGATAGGAAATGGAAAACAGGGGTGAGAGTAAGGGAGAAATAGAAAGAGAGGGGGGAAAAAGAAAGAAGTGGAGTTGTCGAAGAGGATGAAGGTAAAGGTGTCGTTGATTCGTGTTGATTCATAGCGAAAGAAATAATGGTGGAAGATGAGAAAAGAAAATACCTCTGGCGTGTCTCATAACTCAAAAGGAGGGGAAAAAATCAATTCCTAAGGTAGAAGGGAGGAAGAAACCAAGGGAGCTTGCAAGAATGATAAAGGAGAGGAGAGAAACCAATTTTCACTTGAGCGGCAATGAGGAGGGCAAATAAGAGTTATTTTTTTTGGAATTTTTAGGCGCCGAATGATTTTTTTTTTTATTTTTTTTTTGATCTTTATCGCTTTTTTCCTTACATTTCATAGCATATTTTATAAAAAGCTATAACCAAAAGCTATTGATGGCAATATATGTTGTAGTGTACCTAGCACATGTTTCACTTTTTTAAACAAAACCTTACATTATCATCACATTTTTCATTAATTGTACTAAAATTTTGTTGTTAACAAATTCAAGAAAATATTGATAAAATTTGAATTGATCTTAACTCATCAATTTCAAATCGTTGTTTTATAGATGACAATGTAAAAATAATATATTTTTGGACTCAAATTCCCTAAAAAAAATATATAATTATTCCTTCTTTTTTTTCTTAATATATAGCCCATAGGTTTAAGTGATAATAGTATAATATTGTTGGAGATTTGCTGATTGTCTCTGTATTTTTCTAAGGAAGCTTTGGGTGGTTTTCTACAGTTGTCACAAATGTTGTCCTAAATATTTTCTTCAAACATGTTTAATTATTGCAAAATTTTTTACTTTCCTAATTTAGAATTTATATGAAAAATTAATTTTTTGTTTCCTAATTCTGGAATTCTTTGCATAAATATATTGATCGAATTTTCTGTAGTATGGTGCATCTTATCTTTTAAAAAAGGAAATATTTTTTTGGACATTTTCTCCTTTATTAGCCACGATCTTTTTAAGGAAAATTCTGATCTTCTTCGAAGTTCATCATTTTTGTTCATTATCAAAAGAGTATATAATTCTTTGTGATCGAACAGCGCTTCGGTGTTGTTTTTTCTAGCAACTGATTTGTTCTTGACAATCGTTTTCTGCATCGTGGGTTTTGTCGATCTTTGTCCACTTTATTTCGCTGCGTGAATCGTTTGGATAAATTATTTAATGAACTTGAAGACACTATTTCTCTTAGGGGGAATCTAAGGCATTGCTGAAGAGAAGAGATTCTCTATCGTAGAGGAAGCCTAAGACATCATACTCGAGAACGATTTCTCTATTTTAGGGAGAACCTAAGATTCATCAGTGAAGGGTGTTCACTAAGTTTAAAGGAAGATATTCAAGTGGAGAGATGTCCCACATACTGTCAGAAGCCGAAGTGTTAAACATTAATATTATCATACTTAGGGGGAGCCTACGTTCTTTTGAGAGAGAGTCACACATCTACGGGGAGCCTACGCTCTTTTGAGAGGTAGTCATACATCTAGGGGGAGCCTAAATGACCTATGAGTTGGGCTTTACATGAGTCACTATAGTAGTTAGAATGTTACAAATAAATACTATGTTGTAATTGTTTAACTCGTTATAGTGAATTATCTTTCTTGGGCACAATGTCCCCAGACATAGGTGGTTTATCGCCAAATTGGATTACCAATTCCTGTATACATGTATTTGTTTTCTTGTTGACAGTATTTTGTTGTTACAATGCTTGTCAATGCTTTTCATTTACCACTCGTATTTCAAGTGATAAGTCATCCTATCACATTTTTCAAATACTTAAGTAAAGCATAAAGATTTCGACTTTTTTAACTCGCCACTAAAAGCTTAATTAAGAAAATGAATTACAATAAATTTATTTATATCAATACTTCAATAATGATGTTCAAATCTATTAGGTGTTAATGTAGCTCTAACATAGTTCAACTCCATAAGATTGGATCAAGAGATGAAGGATTTGAATTCTCCAATCCTCATGTATGTTGGTGAAACTAATAATAATAATAAATTGTTTTGTTAATTCCCCTTCTATGGATTGGCATATATATATATATATATATATTTATATGTATAAAGTGAATGATTGGAATAATTTTAAGTCAATGGTCCAAACTAGACATCTCCAACTTTTTCTCAAGATAGAAAATCCAGTGAGGATTTTGTTGGGTAGAAAATACATAAATGTCCAAAGGGAAGCTTGGTCCACCAAGTTGCCCTGACCAACTAGCTAGGGTTTCAAGAGAATAATTAAAAAATGTGAGAATTTCTCATTAAATATGTATAAATAAGGTATATTGTAATTTGATTCTCTAACTTTTACATTTTATTTCAATTTTAAAAACAACAAACCAAAATCAGTTGCTTAAGCCTTTAATTAATTTATTTATTATTTGTTTCTGAAAAATTATATTTGTTAATTTCATCACATTTTTTTTTGTTAGGCTTTTCATCATATTTAAAAACACATTTGAATTTAAGTCAAATTTCGAAAGAAAAACAACTTTTTAAAAACTTGTTAGTTAAGGACTTGATATTTTAAAACAATTTCATACCTTAATTACTTTTCAAGAACAGAAAATAATTTTTTTTTAAAAAAAAAAAGCTTAAAAAACTAAGGTGAATCTATAGATGCAATACAAAAAAATAAAAATAAAAATAAAAATAAAAAACAGTAGAAAGCATCTAAAAATAGCATGAAAACCAAACCAAAAACAAAACAAAATGTGAAAATTGTTCGATTTTGATCCTCAAAATCGAATTTAAAAAAAGAAAAGGAAGAAAAAAGTGGTCCTAAAATGAATGGATAACTTTCTTTGATGTTAGTTTTGTCTATACATCTATGGCCAACCATTGAAATGATCCATTAATTCATGAACAGTCTTCAAATGTCTATTATTTGATGAAATGAAGTTTCCTTTAGGCTGCCTCTTTAGTGAGAACCCTTTCCCTTTGGAGAAGTTGAAAGTTTATAATGAATAAAAAAAATGGAAGTCTAATCACATTAAGGTAATAATTGTGACTTTTCAAGAAGCAAAAGGAGTAGTCCAACACCAAGAAAGCTTGGTGGCTAAAAAGCATATGATACTTAGAGATGATAAAGTGCACAATGTTACAAAATATTGAAAATGATATTTCTTTACATGATCAACAAAGTTTCCTTTTTTCTTTCATTGTGAATATACTATGACTCATGTTGATAGTGAGGTTGTTTTTTACCCTTTTTTTCATGATTTGAGATTGTGATATCAATTAGTGGTTTGTTTGTTTTGTTTTCATTTGACTATGATTTAGGATAAGAAGATTGTCAAAGAGAACTTGGGGTAAAAACATCTAAGTTTAATATTTTCTTGAACTTGGCAAGGTTAGTATTGCCAATTTTCCCTTTTTTTAATCAATTTTATTAAATTGATCTTACTGCAATTTTTACCTAGGTTCAAATTTGGCTAATTCACCAAATAATTTAAATAAATAACATTTTAAAATCTAAAAGAAATCTGTTAAGCGAGATTTTCAGATAAACTTAATTCATTGAATTAACTGTATATTTGTATTGATTTCAGTATAGTAGATACAATTTCTAATAGATAACATTTCGATGCTCTCTTGAATGTTGAAGAAATTTTTTTTATCCAAGTTTTTTCTGGATTTTGGCTTCGAAGTCTTCTAGAATTCAAGAACTTTAGAGAAGTTATTGCCTTTTCTCGGTCTGCTAATTCTAAAGAGAGTTACACTTTTTTTTAAAGCTTTAATCTTTTGAATATCGAAGCTTCAAGAGAATTATCTTCTTTTGAGTATCAAATTTCAGCGCTTGAACTTTAGTTATATTCTTCCAAATCTCTTCCAAAATGAAGGGCAAGGTCTATATTATATATATTTAAACAAATAACATTTTCATTAAATATGTTTTACCTTAAACATTTTAAAGAAAAAGAAGTTTGAAGGTTTCTTTTAATTGGTCCCTGGGATTCAAAATTGCACAATAATCAGTCCCCAATGTTTAGGTACATTTAGAAAATGTTCTAAGTTGGGTCCTTTCATTAACAATTCGTCCATGCTGATATAAAAAATACTTAACATCATAATAATAATTAAAATAAATAAATAATAAAAAAGTTTTTTAACTCACCTATGGCAAAGTCGACATTGCCGCCAATGAAAACCACGGCCAGAAACTTAGGAACGCATTAGAAACAAACTTTCAGGGCGTACTTGGAGCTCCAATTTGGAGTGGGTTGAGTTGTCTATAATAGCGATCATTTAGTGTTTAAGGTATCAATTAAAATAATGGGGAGTAAGAATTATTTTAACATTTGCTTTGCGATAGTAAAACTATTTACAACTCAATCCTTAAAATAGCTTAAGTTATTTTCTTATTAAGTTGTTTTTTCATTCTATTAGTACAAAATCCCTATTAATCAATAACTTCGTTATTTAGATTTTTTTTTTTTTCCATTTTGCACCATAACTATTGGTGGGTTAGTATGTTTATGTTAGTTTGATTCCATTGTATTGGTTATATAAGCCTCATTTTACTCTTTAAAAAAGTGCATACTATTCATCCAATTTAATCATAATTTTGCATTTATATTAGTACAAATTGGTATCAGAACCCCATTATGATATTGAAACATGATTTTGAGATTCTAGAAATGAAATCAACTGAAACTATCACCGAATATGTACTCGTGTTATGAGTGTTGCAAACAAAATGTGGAGCAATGGAGAAAATGATATCAAAATTGTTGAAAGATTCTTAAAACTTTAACTGAGAAATTCAACTGTGTGGTAGCTTCAATAGAAGAATCTAAAAATATTGATACACTTTCAATTGATGACTACAAAGTTCTCTCATTGTACATAAGCAAAAGTTTTGCAGAAACAAAGTTGAGGAGCGAGCTCTCAAAGTGACCATTGCTGATCAAAATAGAAATCAAGATCGAGGTTCGAGGATCAGGAGGTTATAGAGGTAGAGGCAGAAGTAGAGGATAGCAACATTTCAATAAAGCCACCATTGAATGATATAAATGTCATAAGCTTGGTCATTTTCAGTATGAATACCCAACACTAGAGGAGGCCAACTATGCTGAATTGAATAAAGAAGAAGAAATGTTGTCTATGTCCTACGTAGATGTGAATCATGCTTTACAGAAGGACATATGGTTTCTTGATTTAGGTTGCTCAAATCATATGAGTGGTAATAAAGTTGCATTCTGTGAGTTAGATGAAACTCAACAAGATTCAGTAAAATTGGGCAATAATACCAAAATGAGTGTACTTGGAAAAGAAAAGGTGAGATTGTATATGAATGATAATTATCATGTGGTTACTGATGTTTTTTATATTCCAGAGCTAAATAACAATCTTTTAAACATTAGACAACTCCAAGAACGAGGTCTTTTGTTGTAATTAAGGCAAGAAAAGGCAATATTTATCACCCAAAATAGAGGATAATTATTGAATTTAAGATGATGACCAATAGAATATTCGTTGTAAAACCGCAATTGCAACTCAAAAAGGAGAAGGGTGCTTTTTTCCACACTGCCTCAACAAATCTAACTCATCTTTGGTATTGTCAATATGGGCACTTCAGCCACAAAGGCTTGATAACACTTTATGCTAAAGATACGATTCGTGGACTTCCACAACTAAGTGCTAAAACTATTATATATAGTGATTATATGGTTGGAAAACAACATAGAGACCCAATACAAAAAGAAATACATGGAGGGCAACCCAAAAATTATGTTGATACATGCAAATATTTTTTATCCAATCTCTCCAATGTCAAATAGTAAGAAAAGGTATTTCTTATACTTCATAGATGACTTTACAGGAAAAACTTGCTTATGTTTTTAAGTGAAAAGTCAGAAGAATTCAACGTGGTTAAATACTTTATGAAATCTTTTGGAAAAGAAATTGGTTTGCCAATTTTATGTTTACGAGCGGATAAGGAAAGAGTATTTAACTCATGAGATTTCAGTGAGTTTGGTAAGCAACATGGTATTAGAAGACAATTAACCATAGCCTACACTCCCTAGCAGAATGATATAGCAAAACCAAAAAAAGGATTCGTGATGAACCTAGATGCATATTGTCTAAGAAGATAATGCCAAAAGCATTTTTGCGTGAAGTGGTTGAATAGGAAGTTTATGTGTTGAATAGAAGTCCAACATTAGTACTAAACGACGTTATACCACAAGAAGCATGGAGCGAAGCAAAACCCACTTTGGAGCATTTGAAAATATTTAGGTGAATTGCCCATGTGCACATACGTGATGAAAAATGAGAGAAATTAAGCAATAGAACTTTCCCTGTGTCTTTTTGGACATCAGCGATGAATCAAAAGCGTAATGACTCTATAATCCATCCACAAAAAGGATGATAGTATGTTGAGATGTTGTTTTTTTATGAAGAGAAACAATGAGATTGGAATAAACTCTCAATCCGACAAAGTTTGGTGGACCTTGAATGGCAAGATGGTGAGAGCGATGTCGAGTTGATTGAAGTAATATTCTCAACCATGAAGAATATGAGGCCAATACAGATATGGAGAATTGTGATCAACACCCACAATTAACATCTCTCTTCAAATGTTTCATCATCAACAAGTGATGAAGGAAGAATACGACAAGCTCCAACTTACTTGACTGATTATGTTACTAGAGAGGGGTTTTCAGATGATGACAACATTGAAGCTCACATGACTCAGACTGATGTAGATCCAGTCAATTTTGAGGAAACATTAAAATTTCCTAAATTGAAGTTCGCAATGTACGTTGAGATGACCACAGTTGAGAAAAATGACACGTGGAAGCTGGCTGAATTTCCAATAGGTGCAAGAAAAACTGGGGTGAAATGGATTTACAAAACAAAATCCAATGAACACGAAGAGGTGGATAAATACAAAGCAAGGTTACTGGTTGATGGTTATTCACAACAAGGAGTAGATTACTCTGAAATATATGCTCTAATTTCAAGAATGGATACAGCCCATATGATATTATCTTTTTCAGCACAAATAAGGTGGATGATTTTTTAACTTGATATAAAGTCTACTTCATAGAAAATTAAATGAAGATGTCTATGTAGAGCAAGCAATAGGTTATGTGCAGAAAGGAAATGAGCATAAAATCTATAAGCTAAAAAAAACATTGTAGGACCTAAAATAAGCTCCTAGAGCTTGATTTAGTAAATTAGAAACACTCTTTGAGGGAGAAGATTTTCTAAGATGTTACAATGAACGAAATTGTTCATTAAAAACAACTACAAAGGTATACGAGCGATGATGAAGATTCGATGAAGAAATTTAAAGAATCCATGTTAAGTTCATTTGATATGTTAGATCTAGGGAGAATGAGATTTTTTTGGACATTGAAGTTTTGCAGAATAGAAATGGTATATATATATGTGTGTTAAAGAAAATATGCCTAACATGTTTTTAAAATATTTGGAATGAAAAATAACAGTGATGTGTGTAGTCCCATTATACCAAGTTCTAAGTTATACAACGATGAATGAGGAGATCTAGCTCATGAAACATATTTTAAGAAAATAGTTGGAAGTCTCATGTATCTAACTACCACTAGGCTAGACATATGTTGATTGTCAGCTTAATGAGTCGTTCTATGTCGAATCCTACAAAATTATACTTACAAGTAGCTAAAAGAGCACTTTGATACTTGAAAGGGATCAATAATTTTGGGATATTTTATGCACAAGGTAAAGGTGAAGAACTTCTTACTCTTACTGATTCTAATCATGTTCGGGACATTAAAGATAGAAAAAATACATCTGGATATTAACCAATAAGGCTGAATTTGTAGCTGCAACAACACGTGCTTGCCAAGTTGTGTAGATGTGTGACAATAGCTCTGCAATTAAACTCTCCAAAAATCCAGTACTACAACTATTGGTGGGTCTGATGAGTTAGTATTTTTCTATTAGACTTCCTATGGCAACCAACTCTGATGATCACCTTTGGCGAGAACCTCCCACCACTAGGATAGAAGGTCATATCAATTACCGTGAGCTAAGCTCGAGTAGTTTGATATTATTAGAAACACTATAAGTATATAAAAAATCAAATAAACTTATTTATGAATACACTTTTGAGACCAACTTGTGTAACATTTTTAAACATGTGAACCGAATGGAAACTCAATCAAAAAATCTGTGCTTGACAAAATATGATATTTAAAGTTCCCATACTTGTATAAAAAAAATGTAGTAGAGAAAATGTAAACTCAGATTAAAATAACATACACCCCAAACATAGGCTAGTATAAAGACACTTTAGTTTGCACCCCAAATATAGAATATTATAATATGAACTTTATTATAACTCATATACTAATCCACAAACAGTAATGTAACACCCCAAATAGCCACTAAACCTTAGTGACTAAAAGTATAACTTTTTCAAATATATTGGGAACATAAATTTAAATTTACCCTAATCCTAGTAACTTTAGCCTTGGAGTGATTTATGGATGATTTAAATGAAATTATGGTAGGGAGTTTTTTTATCTATTATTATTTATTTACTACTTTAGGCCAAGTAGGGAATGTTTTTTCATCAAGCTAATTTATGAATTCAAATAAATTCTTTTGGAGTCAAAGAACACTTTTCTTTTTTTTGTTTTTTGCGTAAATTAATTGAATAAGAGAGGGATGGACGAAGGGTTACCTAACATGTAATGAATTGACTTAACAAAAGATATGGAGTTAATGTTTTCCTTACACTGTTGTTTCATTCAATGATTTACTCTTTTTGTTTCGGTTGCCAATTGGCATGAAAAATACTGAATTGATCAATATTTATGAAATTAATATGAAGTTATACCAATTTTAATGGTAAACTTCCACTTTCATTCAATTCGATTGTTCAGATCTTTAGATTTACATTATTGTTGCAATTTCTATCCTTTGTTTTGGTATAAGGCATTTTAGACCAAATGGATATATTCAAAGCCAAAGAGAATTGAAAGACTGGGAACAATGAGCCAAGGGAGGAATGGAATTGATTATTGGGTCTTAGCCTTAGGCCCAAAGCGACCTCGACCATATTGAGGTCAAAGAGCCCAACTTGTCTTACAGGCATGTCCAACACCCCAACGATCCAATAGGTTTGCAATGCGATGGATTTGATTTATCTAATAACCCGATCCTAATAAAAAGGAAGGGAATATACTATTATAATATTTTTAGAGTGGTAATTTAAATCTCTCTCTCAAACTCTCCACGCCCTTTGTTTTAACTAACTTTAGGTCACTATCAAAAATTTATATGAATAAAAAAGTTGAACATTGAAATTATTGCTTGAAAAAGTGTTAGGTTGACTCATTACACGAATTATGGATGTTAAACGGAAAGCACAGACAACAACTGAACAACAAGATACCAACACAAGTAAGCATATAAAGACACACAGAAGGTAGTAACTCAGTTCGGTGAAGTCTACCTATGTTTGAGGGTAGTGTGCCCGGGAAAGACAATTCACTAATATTAATAAGTTAAGCAGTTTATAACGTAGTACTTATCTGTAATACATGTTGGATTTTATGTTCTAAAATTTATAGATAGTAAATGTTATTAATTAACGTCATCAATAAAGAGTTATGGATGTTAAATCAATAAATATTATTATTTGTATTATTTTCTATTTTGTCTAAATAACCCTAGATCCAATAAACTAACATCCAAGGCTGCCTTATGAGTATTGAACTGTATATGGAGACATACAGGGATTAATGTTCACGATACAGCCTAAAGGGTCTATAGTATAAGGATAAAGTTGGGTACCTTATCCTGGCAACACTATGATACGATCCACTTTGTATTTGATACATACGTAATGATCCAACGCATTCGTGTATATGACACGCAAGTGGGAGTATCCTATACAATGAGATTACATAAGACTAAAGCGCGAAATAATAACCATAAGATGTAACACCGTTGACTAGTTAGGTTTTTGTTTCAATAGGATGACCTGGGCGACTTAGTCTTAATCCTGAGTAGTTCACAAGGAATTGGCCTTTGATTTGCATCAGTCAGAGTGCCCAGTTCGTTCACCCAATATGCCTACCATTTTGGGGACGAGGCCGAGTGTAGAGCTGGGAATATAAAAATACAAGATGGAATTCACTCTTTCTCTCCTTGAGGGTAAGTAGATGAGTGTTCCCTTAAGTGGTGTCTTCGAGACTTGAATAAATGGTCCTACCCTCTTATTGACCCAAGAGGGGTTTCTATTCATTGGTTGGACCATAAAAAGGTTGTTCATTAAAGGAGCACTAATACATAATGAGCCAGAGGTAACCCAGGGTAAAATGATAATTTGATGTAGTTGGAGTTACGAACACTCAGGACTAATTTGCTGATATTGGTCTGTACTCGTGGACATAGAAATATATCTATAGTGAGAAGAGTGTAGTTGTGAGTTTTTAGTAGAGTGTATCCATAGTTAACGAGTATTGATTAACTTAGTTAATGAGTATAACCAATTAATTTTATATCATTGGAGCTTAGAACGATATGAATATGCCCCCGAGTGGGAAGACGATATTAAAGACGGAACTATAAGACCTTATTCTTTTCTGAAACTTGGGTTGTTCTGAATCCTATGTTACAACCCTCTGTAAGGATTGTTGTGGTTAACGACTGGCTACTGCTGCCTAAAAATGACAGTAGATGCAACATATGAATCTCACGGTTTAAACTAATGGAGGAGATTGTAGGATAATGTTGACACATTTTCTTCACCCACTTACTATGAACTCCTTCCCCCATTCACCTTGTTATTGACCCATGCAAACATTTTCCTAATGGAGTAGTCGCGGTAAAAACGACACGAAGCCGAGCATGGATTTCACGGTGTGAACTCTTGGGGACGTCAGAGCTAATAACTATATATCGAATATATTGTTAATCTCTCACTAAAGTATTCTAAATGTTTGGGTATTTATTTACTTAGGTTTAAAACGGCTAACTTTAAACAACCTAAGTCTATGTAATTTTTATCCAAGTATAATGTTTATATTTGGATTTTTGCCTACGATGTCTAAGTGTTTAAACCAATTTTAAACCTCACACCACTCAAGCAAGCTCATAAAATCAGTTAACAATGCTCAAAACTTCGGTTATAACCCCTAGGTAAGAGGTGTTACGTAAACCGTCAACTTAAGTACCCCCAGTCTTAGACAGGTTTATGAACCGATCTGAGTTTGTAACTAAATTTTATAAGGTAACAATCTATTTTAACTGTTTAAAAAAAGTTGTTAATCTAAGTGAGCATGCTGTTTATCTTTGTTATGAATTTTAAAGTCTAATTTCATTTTATAACAAACTTATAAAATAAACATGCTTTACAAAACCATAACATGCTTCAAAGGTATTCAAAATTAATATAACAGTTACATCAATTTTTAACAAACACTAAAACATGCATAATATATATTATAACTAATTATAACATACAATAATGCATGTAACATGTTTACCTATGATGGGATTTTAAATCTAAGATGGCATACTTAATGCACAAACATGTTTAATTTAAGAATAATGCACATCACATGCATAAAATAATTAAATAAAACTAATATGGTTCAACTTTGGCATTCTAAACAAACAAAATATTACATTATTACCAAGTTGTATAAAAAACAGCTTCAAATTGGGAAGAACCACTCGAACCGACCCGAACCGGACCCATCACTCCTTTCTGATACATCACTTTGTTGAGGTATACCAGGTACTGAGAGTTGGAATTGTATTCCATGTTCTATCAAATAGTCCTGGAATTCTAAATCTATGTACTTTCCACCTTGATCAGATCGAATTGTTTTACTTTTTTTTCTAATAGGTTTTCAACTTTAGCCTTATACACTTTGAACTTTTCAAAAGCTTCAGGCGTATGTCCCATTAGGTATAAGTAACCATACCTTAAATAATCATCGATAAAAGAGATGAAGTAATCCCACCCTCCTCTAACCTTTACATTTATCGAATTACAAAGATCTAAATTTATGAGCTCTAAGGGTTCTTTGGCTCTATAACATTTTCCATTAAAAAGTATTTTAGTCATTTTCCTTCGAGTCAGGATTCACATGGTGGTAATGAATCATCTTTTAACTTGCTTAGAAGTCTATGCTTTACCAATATCCCGATCCTATCAAGATTTATGTGACCTAATCTCAAATGCCAAAGGTATGTATCATTGTTACTTGGAGAAATTCTTCGGCTTTTAGTTTGAGTATTAGTAGTTTTAAACACCTCATAATTTAAAAGTGCTTTTGATTTAGTTGGTCTTAGCACATATAAGTTGTTTTCTAGTTTAACTGAACAAATAATCACACCATTTTTTTATAATGAACGCTTCATTTGAATTAAAAGAAATTGAGTATGAATGTTCAATTAAACAAAAAATAAAAACAAGGTTCCTCTTCATCTTGGGAACAATGTATAAGTTTTCTAAGAACAAAAATCTATTTCCAAATGACAACTTAGCAGCTCCCATTGCACGAGCTAAAATGGCATCTCTCATTCCAACCTTTGGCATCATTTCACCCTCTTCTAGCTGTTGGAAGGAACTAATTCCCTATAAAGAAGAACAGATGTGATTAGTGGCTCCTAAATCAAATATCACGGCATCATGATCATTTTCCACTAAACAAGTTTCTAGGATTAGTAAATCATATTTACCTTTATTTTCTTTCTTTCTCTCAGTAAGGTACTTGGGACAATTGCATTTTACGTGACCATCCACATTACAATGGAAGCATTTTCTCTTGTCAACCTTAGATTTACCCTTGCCTTTGCTAGCAGCAGGAGTCTTCCCCTTCCGTCATTTCTTTTTCTAGATCCTTTTAGTACTAGATGTTGAAGGAATGGACTTAATTCCAGAGGATGAACCCTTATAGAATTTTTTGGAACATGCAACATTTACCTTTCCTTCTTCCGGTCCCCTATCTTTTATAAGGGACTGAAAAGTCTGTAACTCATTCAAAAGGGCAGTCAGATTGTACTATATTTTGTTCATAACCGCATAGCTGTGGAATTGAAGAAAACATTTGAAGAGATTCCAAATGAAAAGACACTTGACTCTGCTCGTCTATGATTGCACCATCCTATTCAGTGACATTCAAGTGGACCATCAGGTCAAGAACATGTTCTCTCACTGATTGGCTCTCTTTTATCCGCATATTGTAAATGTACTTAAGGGACTCTTGCCGGATTTGAGCGAACGGTTGTCCAAACATCCCTAAAGGGACTCCATGATCTGACGTGTAGTCATCATGGCCTCATGCTTCTTGGTAAGAACGTTAGAAAAACTTGCCAAGATGTAGACTCGGGCCTTATCATTAGCCTTCGTCGAACGATCATAAGCATCCTTCAATGCTTGAGATGCATTCGAGCAGGGACTAGAGGACATTCCTCCATCACGACAAACCGCAGATCATCAACAACCAGAATCTTATTCAAGTTAGATTTTCACGTCGCATAGTTTTCACTGTTTAATTTCTCATTTTTAAGCAAAGATATGATTGTGGAAGATATGTCGAAATATATAATAAAGAATTGACCTTATTAGTTATCTTTGTCATAACCCATAGTTAATTATCCAATCAATTTAGAAAAAACACATGTAATCGTAGAATCCTAATTAAACTATTGATTTTAGTTTTTGCAACGGTACTTCAGAGGTTTAGAGCAACAACCACCAAAGGATGATCAGCTACTCCTCCCTCGAATTGAGACTATCTCAACCAATAATTACTACCAAAATAACTCTTATTCCTATAGTTTCTAGCTATCGTTGTTTCGGTCAAGGATTCATTAACTAACTTAGTTTATCCCGTAAGTCTGGTCATCCCATTTTTAGATTCCAGAGGTACACATCAACAAGCTACCTAAGGGAAGACAACTGTTGAAGATTAACCTAAGAAACCTTATCCATTATTGGAGTTTGTATTGTTTTGACCCATATGATCAGACCCTCCGAAGAGATGGTCACTCCAGAACGATACGCACGCAAACCATAGGAATTTCATGGTATAACCTAATGGAGGAGATCGTGGGATATGTTGATATCCGTCCCTCTCCCACTTACTATGAATGCTTTCCCCATTTACCTTGTTTTGACCCTTGCAAATACTTTCAGAAGGGAGGTCGTGCCCAGGATAGCACTAAGCCGAACATGAATCTCATGGTGTGAACTCTAGGGTACGTGAGAGCTGAAATTTGATATATCATTCATATATACCAACTTCCTCCCATAAAAGTATTCTAATATTTTATTAAGATTTTATAATACTTAGCTAAAACCCGACTAATGAATTTATCTAAGCCCTTTAAATTTGATCAATATAACATTTATATTGAATAATTAACAATACCATTTATTAAACTTTTTTAATAAAATTATTCATCTATTCCATGCTTATAAAATATTTTCCCAATTCACCTTCTAGGTTGGTTCCCAGGTGGAGGTGTACCATTTTCGTCAGCTTAAATACCCCTTCCTAAACAGAACCTTCGTTAGACAAGGTTCACGTATGGGCAATTATTTTATAAACTTAATCATTTTTTGAAATTCATTTTAATTCTATTAAAAAAAATTTAAAAGATTAACCTATTTCTAATCCCATTAAAAATAACATAAGTCAATTTGAAACAATTTAAAATAATTTAGACCTATGTTTGCATGTAATATAGATTATAGACTTTAATCTATTTTATTAATACTATGACTCTTTATAAATTGATGAATTATTAAAAACTATAAAGCATCAAGCATTCATATACATCATTCCACTATTTATTACAACAATTTTAATATAAAGTATGATGTATGGAAATGCTTAGGTGAATCATACATCACTAACACAACATTTATATTATGATGCATGAACATGCTAATTCGATCATGCATCTATAAATATAACCCTTCGTATTTAATTATGATGCATGTACATATTTATCCTAAGGTGGATATTTTTGAATCTATATGACATATAATATGTAATATGACTGATTTTGGTACCCTAAAGCAAAAAGTAGAGGTGGAAGTTTCATTTGCATTACAGCTGCACTAATTGAGAAGCCCATTAAGCATTATCCAAATTGTAATATTAATTGCCCTGGGCTTTTAGTTTTCCACAGTGAAGTTTCCAAACTTTTCCCAATGGAGGAGGCTGTTGATATGAGAGATGTGTTACAAGGGATTTTACCATAAAAATTCCATTAGTTTCTAGTTCCCAACTTCGTTTATCAACATTTTGCATGATTGTTTTTGCTGCAACCAGGCCGATGAAGATTTGAAAATCAACACGTTCTTCCTCCTTGAGTAGCCTTCTAAAATTAATGGGCAGAGGTGAGTGAGGAGTCCCAAAATTAAAAAACAACACCATTTGGATTCAAAGAGATTCTATAAAAAATAATTTAAAATATACATCCAATGCATAATTAAATTAAATAACAGAAATTTGACTAATTTTGGTACAAAAAAGCAAAAATTAATTGGTAAATTAATATAACTATTATATTAATTTAATTAATTAATAAAAAATTACAAGGAATTAGGTCAAATATTGCAGCAGCCGAAGGTTCCCCACGTATGCCGCCTTGAGTCCATCAAAACTCAGAGCATTGCATCTCTACAACTACTGCTCAACGCCTCTGCCTTTTAGCGTTGCAACGTTGCGATAGCAGCGTCGCGACGACGCTGCTCGATAAAACACTCCTGTTCTGCATGATTTCTTCTTCGAACTCACCTCGAACACCTCTGTTTCTTCCTGATCTCTTCAGCAACCATTGTTCTATCAATCACCATGGACTTACAGACACGAAGCAAGAATTAAATTGCCAAAAAATACAATGGGCTCTTACAATTTAATCAAATTAAAAAGGAATCTAGGACCAACATTTAAAATATATAATTTTGCAAACCAACATTCAAACATTCATAATAAAAAATATTAAACTCACCTCTAAATGATTTTGTTTCAAAAAATACGAAGAATGAAGATGCAAGGAATTGGCTCTGACACAAATGTTAAGGTGGTGATCGATTCTCGCAGCGAATGCATTTTGTTAGAATGTCTTGCATCTCGCAAATTGATTTTACATTAAACAAAATCATTATACTAAATAGAATGTATAAACATGTGAATTAGCATGCGTTAGGAAAAAGATTAAAATGATTCTTACCTTTGTAGATTCCCTAATGTCACAAAGAAGCCTCTCTAAGGTTCCAACGAATGGATCTCGAAACGGTCATGATCACGAGCAACTCCTTGAGCGATCTCGAACACTACCATGAGAGTAACCTCGTTATTCTTTTAGGATTCCAATAGAGGATAGGTGGTATCCAACTATTTGGATAGGGAGAGGAGAATAGGTTTTGGAGAGTAGAGCGGCTCAGAGAAAATTCTAACAATAACAATAGGGTGTTGTGTATTGTCAGAGTTTCTCTGCAATGAAACTTTATGAGAATGTGTGTTTCCAAAGGGCCAAATGGAGGTCTTTATATAGAGATAGGCCAATCCCCCTTTACTAATATATTTTTCTTTTTTATAATTAATTAAATAATATTTATTTAATTAATTAGCTCATTTAATTAAATAATACTTATTTAATTAATTAGCCCAATTAAATAACACTTATTTAATTTTACTTTGCACAATAATTAAATAACTATATTTAATTATCATATACATCCTATGTATATGTGCAAAACCCTTCTTTTAATTAATTCTTTGTGAATTTGAATTAATTAATTTGAATCTTATTCAAATATTACTTTCCAATTTAATTATAAATCATATCCATAATTAATTATATATTAATCACATTCATATATAATTTCCTCAAATTAATTTGAACAATTCAAATTATCCCTCTTAAGAATCCTCTAGTAAGCTAACAAGGGGACTTGGTGGACCTATAGATTAAAAGCTCCAACGATTTGAGATAATTAGCAAAATTCATTAACAAAATTAATCAATATTTGTTAACTGTGGGTACACTCCATAAAGACCCACAGCTATATTCTTCTCACTACGAATATATTTCTATGTCTACGGATATAGACCAATACCAACAAATTAGTTCTTCACGATAGTTCGTAACTCCAACTGGGTCAAATTATCGTTTTACCATTTACCTCTAACTTCTTAAGTACTAGTGTTTCTCGAATGAACACCCCGTTTCTGGTCCAACCATTAAACAAAAACCTCTCTCAGGCCAACAAGAGAGTAGGGCCCTTTGTTCAAGTCTCGGAGACACCACTTAAAGGAACACTCATCTACTTACCCTTAAGGCAGGAAGGAGTGAATTCTATCTTCTATTATTATGTTCTTAACTCTCCACTCGGTCTTGTCCCTAAAATGGTAGGTTTATTGGGTCGGCGAACTGACCACCCTCACTCATACAAATCAAAGGACAATCCCTCGTGAACAAGAGTTCATAATATACTCAAGATTAAGACCAAGTTGCCTAGGTCATCCTATTAAAATAAAAACCTAACTAGTCAACAATATTATATCTAATGGTTACTATTTCGTGATTTAATCTTATACAAACTCATTATATAGGATACCCTCACTCGCGTGTCACCTACACCAACATGTTGAATCGCTATGTTTGTATGAAATACAAAGTGAGTCGTATTCAAGATAAGGTACCCAGTCGTATCCCTATACTATGGACCCTTTAGGATGTCTTTTGAACATTGATCTCTGTATGTCTCACATACAGTTCAAGAATCATAAGGTAGCCTTGGAAGTTAGTTTATTAGATTAGGGTTATTAAGAGAAAATAAACAATAGTACAAACAAGAATATTTATTGATTTCACATCCATAACTCTTTATTTATGGCCATCAATTAATAACATTTACTATCTACATGTTTTAGAGCATAAAACCCAACAGTATGTAGATGATATCCTACTCATTGGGAATAATGTAGGTTGACTGACTAAAATTAAAAATTTGCTAGCGACCTAATTCCAAATGAAAGATTTGATAGAGGTGTAGTTTGCTCCGAGCATTCAGATCTTTAGAGATCGAAAGAACAAAATGCTAGCCCAGTCTCAATCATCATACATTATAAGAGAAGCTTGCTCCCTTTCAAGCATGGAGTTATTTTATCTAAGGAACAGTGACCTAAGACACCTCAAGAGGTTGAGGAAACGTGACGAATCCCCTATGCATGAACTATTTATAGCGTAATGTATTCAATATTATGTACTAGACCTGACATTTACTATCTAGTGAAGATAGTTAATAGATATCATTCTAATCCAGGATTTGATCATTGGAGTGTCGTTAAAAATATCCTCAAGTATCTTCGGGGAACAAGGGACTACATGATCATGTATGGTTCTAATGATTTGATCCTTACATGATACGCGGACTTTGATTTCTAGATTGATAAGGATTCTAAGAAATCCACAGCAGGATCAGTGTTTACTCTTAACGGAGGGGCAGTAATCTAAAAGAGCACCAAGCAAGGGTAAATTGCTGACTCTATGGAGGCTAAGTATGTAGCAACTTGTGAAGCTACTAAGGAAGCTATATGGCTCATGAAATTCCTAACTGATCTGGAAGTGGTTCCAGATATGTCAAAGCCCATCACCCCTTATTGTGATAATAGTGATGATGT